>NC_045437.1:132055797-132120559 GCF_002776525.5 Piliocolobus tephrosceles
TTTTTTTTTTTTTTTTTTTTTTTTTTGAGATGGAGTTTCGCTCTCATCGCCCAAGCTGGAATGCAATGGCACAATCCCGGCTCACTGCAACCTCCACCTCCCAGGTTCAAGTGATTCTCCTGCCTCAGCCTCCTGAGTAGCTGGGATTACAGGTGCCCGCCACCACATCTGACTATTTTTTGTATTTTTAGTAGAGATGGAATTTCACCATGTTGGCCAGGTTGATCTCGAACTCCTGACCTCAGGTGATCCACCTGCCTCAGCCTCCCAAAGTGCTGGAATTACAGGCTCAAAATATATCTCGAATGCATCTAGTCTCCATATCTATTGCCAACCCTTTTGGCCCTCCTGCACTACTGCAAGAAGCTCCTGACTGTCTCCCTATTTTCACTCTTGCCCAGTTCCACTCCATTCACATGAGCAGCCCAGGTAATCTGCTTAAAATTGGAGCGTGAGCCACTCTCAGCTCATGCTCTCCTAAGACTTAAAATAAAACAGGTTTCTGGCCAGGTGTGGTGGCTCACACCTGTAATCCCAGCACTTTAGGAGGCCAAGGCAGGTGGATCACAAGGTCAGGAAGTCAAGACCATCCTGGCTAACATGGTGAAGCCCCATCTCTACTAAAAATACAAAAAATTAGCTAGGCGTGGTGGCAGGCACCCATAGGCCCAGCTACTGGGGAGGCTGAGGCAGGAGAATGGCATGAACTGGGGAGGCGGAGCTTGCAGTGAGCCGAGATCGTGCCACTGCACTCCAGCCTGGGTGACAGAGCGAGACTCCGTCTCAAAAAACAAACAAACAAAAAACACAGGTTCCTTAGTGTGGTCATGAAGTGGCTGCCCTGGCCCTTGCTTTCCTCTCCATCCCCATTTAATTCTGCTTTCTCTCACTCACTGCCCTCTGATCTCCCATGTCTCCCTTCCAGTTACCAGCAATTTTCCCTCTGCCAGGCTACAGTGCCTGCCGTTCATCTTGCAGTGGACTCCTCTTTCCTCACTTTTCTCCTTTGGCTTCAACATCACCTCTTCAGCGAGGCCTTCCTTGACCACCCCAATTCAGCAGAGCCGCTTTACCCCCTTATTCTCCCTCACCACACCCTGCTTGTTTTCTTCATAACTCTTACCCTGCCCATAGTCACAAATCCATGCAACTGTTTTACTTGTTATCACTTGAACCTCCTGCTAGACTGTAAACACTACCACGCATGGCCGTGCCTCTATTTTCTTTGCAGATCGGATGGCCCAGTGCCCAGCACAAAAATAATTGTTGATTAAATTAATGGTTTGGCCTCCAAGGAGAGTGCCTACAATAAAGGGTTTGGATTCACAAGGACCCGAGTTTAGCTCCTAGCCCTGCCCCTTGCCAGCACAGAGACCTTCAGCCAGTGGCCTCCCCTCTGAGTCTCCATTTCCTTCCTTATCACAGGGATAAGAATGGGACTTCCCTTTCGAATTTGGTGGAAGGATGACACAATGCAGGAGAAAATTCTCAGCTGGTGCTTGGGATGAAGCTGGTGCTTGCTTCAAAAAGGCAACCCCACCTTGCCTAACCTGGGATGAGCTGTGTCTCAATGTCTGTGTCTTGGTGTCCTTAAATAGGAAAATCCAACATGCCCCACCTGCCTCACAAAGCTCTCATGAGGATCAAATATATTAACATTTACAAATGCTCTTTGCAAGGTAAGAACCCCAATGGACTATTTGTTCCAGCAAAACTGTCAAGTGAATCCAGGACTCTTACTATTAACAATGTTAGTTGTAATCTTATTGTTAGTGTTACTATTTAGCTCCATTTAGACATGACCCCAATCTTCACTAGAGAAGAGTGAACAGGGCTTTCACATGCGGTATGTGTGTATTGTGGGTTTGTTTTGTTTTGTTTTTATCATGGCGGCATATACCTCCAGCCTTCTGTTCTATTCCTTTTGCACCAGACAGCATTTTACCAGAAAGAACGGCTGCTGTTTCTCTAACGACAGTCACACACTTAATGCTTCAATTTCCACATTTTATTTTATATGTAATTTAAAGCCCATGGTGCCTTAATTGTAAAATAGGCCTTATTAAAATAATAGCTTGAAAACCAGTGGGGCTCCCTGTGCCGAGCAATGAGGGTTTTTAGCTTAACGGCTGTTTACTGGGATTTAAAAAGAGACACAACCCAAATAAAGCTGTAAAGACATTTCCAGCGTGAGTGATGGACCAAGGACCAGCTGATAATTAAGCTCCCTCATCCCCACACAATTTTTTTTTTCTTTTGGTGCTGTCTGGAGCTTTCCTTAGAAATCCAAAGCACACTCTTTGCTGCTTTTATGATTGATGAGACGGTGAGGATACTTCAGTACGAGGAAGCAACGTGGTGCTTTGATTAATGATGCCGGTGAGACTCCCAGAAGACCAAAGAGAATAACACTGTTATCAGGAAAGCAGCTGAAGCTGCTGAGAGGGACAGTGGCTCCCAGGACTGTGGAGACTGTGGAGCCATCCATAGGTAGGGTCTTTCATTGAGCTCTAACCCAGCATCTCCTCCTGGAGGTCCAGAGCCAGTGGAGAGGGGACTGAAGGGCACGCTTTTCCACTGAATTCACAAAACCGGCACTGGGCACAGTTCGGTTCCCTGGAAATCTCAAAGGATGAAACACACACAAGCTGGTAGGAGTCACAGGCTCTATCACAGTCATGATGAGCTTTTTTTTCAATGTGATTGTTCTTAGGCAGAAACAATCAGACGAAGAGATTCTATAGTATAAGAAAAATAACAGTTTCTATCCACCAAGCACACGGACTTACACTGAATCCTTACAATACCCATAAAGTAGATGTTACTATTATTCGTCTTAATTTTTGCCTAAGGACACCTAAACTCATAAGAACTTTGTGCATTACAAGTCACACAGCACTTGAGCCGTGGAGCCAGGACTCTAATCGAAGATGGTTCTAATGTCTAAGCCTATATTCTTGGACGCTTAGTAACTCTAGGCTTCCAAGAAGAGAGCTATGGAGCTCATGGGAAGATATCCAACCAGGTTTCAGACATATGGATTTTAGATTTTGCCTCACCTTGCCTAACCTGGGATGAGCTGTGTCTCAATGTCTGTGTCTTGGTGTCCTTAAATAGGAAAATCCGGCATGCCCCACCTGCCTCACAAAGCTCTCATGAGGATCAAATATATTAACATTTACAAATGCTCTCTGCAAGGTAAGAACCCCAATGGACTATTTGTTCCAGCAAAACTGTCAAGTGAAGCTATATGGAAAAACATTTATAAAGCAAATTAACATTGAAGGAGCCAAGCAAATTAAGATTCCTAGTTCCAGAGGACCCCAATGTCATTTCTAACGCCTAGATGAGTGACTTTGCATAAGTCGCATGATCTCCCTGAATCCCAATTTTCTGCCCTTCAAAATCAAGTAATACCCATCTCTTGGCATTGTTTTGAGAATTCCATGATATTATGCCCACAGAGCAGCTTAAACGCTGCCTGGCACATGTGTCCTCTGAATGTTCACTACTGTTACCATTTCTTTCGTTTCTTTCCCTCTGAGCCACTCCTCATTACCATTTGGGCAGAACTGTGCCTGCCTTTCCCATTGTCTCTGTGGACCTTTGCGGCATTATAGACTGAAAAAGGAAATATGAGTCAAAGAGTGCCCTGAGGCTCGAACACTGTGGTTTTGAAAGTCAATATGCCTGTCGATAGCAAGACTCACTGCCTCTCCAGGGACCGCCCACAGCCGTGTTGCTGAGCTTTGCAAGCCCGGCACAGAGAAGCTTCGTGGTGGTGGGAAGTGCTGTCCAAAAGAGGGGCTGTCTTACTGTCAGGCCAGAGCATCTGCGGCCTCCACAGCAAATGGGGATTTGAGCACGAGGCAAGCCAGACAGCCCCTGCCTACTCCTACACTGATGCAGTGGCTGGAAACGCCTACTCTCAACTTTTACAGTGTTTTCACATCTTGCACGCTGGACAGTGAGTGGACCTACTGGACCAAAACTGCAAAGAAGAGAACACAAAATAGCTGTGACTTTCCCATAATGGTTTTCCCATAATGTAAAACCAAACCAAACAGACCTAGTTTTGAATCATAGCCCTACCATTTCCGAATTCTGTGATCATAGGCAAATCCCTTAACTTCTCAACTTTTCCTTCTATAAAAAAGCAGCTTAACCACCTACTTGGGAGGCTGAGGCAGGAGAATTGCTTGAACTTGGGAGGCAAAGGTTGCAGTGAGCCAAGATTGCGCCACTGCACTCCAGCAGAGCCTGGGCAACAGAGCAGAGCAAGACTCTGCCCCCGCAAAAAAAAAAAAAAAAAAAAAAACAACGCAGAAGGCAGCTCTGTGCTGGAATGCCCAGGTTCAAATTCAGGTTCTGGTACATCTGGTATATTCTCATATTCTCAGATTATTTATTCTTTCTTTACCTGTAAAATGAAAATGAGAATGAAATTTTAAAAATATATAAAGTTTTTCAAGTAGTAAGCACTAAATAAATGTTAGTTGCTATGTTTGGTGGCATGGGTTCCATGTAATCCTCCAGTGAAATATAAACCTTGGCATCTCAGTGGATTAGCACCATAAACATTTATTTCTCACTCATGCAGGTGGAGAAATTTCTTCTATTTCAGGAGACTCAGGGATCTGGGATCTTTTCTTCTTCTGACATCATTATGTCAATCAACCTACAGCAGTTGGTTCCAGTTCATCACAGCAGAGAAAGAGATGGGGAGGGCTCTTTCTCTCTTGGCAATCCTATTCACAGTCCATCAGCCACAGCAAGTTCGAGAACCCAAAGCCTACTGCACAGGAAACGGCCTTTCTGGTAAATTAGGCTAACTGCCCAAATCACACTGTGCTGTAAAAGCATTCAATGGTAACATGCATGGCATGCTTACACTGTGGCTGGCACATGGTTAGTGCCCATTGTCTCTTGTGAGAGTTACTACTTTTGATTCAGTGCCCATCTGACATGATTCGATGCAATTCTGACTTGGATCAAACCACTGGTTGTTCCACACCACACACTGTGGTGGGTCCCAGGTTCTCTTAGTAGTTACGCTTGTCCCTCACCTTTATCAACCTTTCCCTGCCTTTCTGTGCCCCATTTTCCTTTTCTAGTGCCTTCAGGTGGATCCACAAGTCATTGATGCCTCACACTCTGGTGTTCCATCACATGCCTGTTTCAAGGTTACATGATCATTTTTGATGTTCAATTACTTTCATAGTGTCTAGTGTGATGCTGCACTGATTCATTCAGGAAAACTTAATCCAGTGCCTGCTTTGTGCCAGGACTGGGACCAGGCATTCACACTCACCGCCACCTGGAGGACAGTCAGTCTTCTTGGCCTTAATTTTGGATATCAAGTGGAAGCTCAGAGAGAATAAGAGACTGCCTCAAGTCACACAGCCTGGAAGAGGTGAGGCTGACTCAACACAGGGTGTCTCCCCATGCAGAGGCTTTTCCATTCTCTTTGGGAGGCCTCTGCAGTTGACTTCTGTCTGTTCTCTGGAAGTCATTACACATTCCAGTCTTTTCTAAGCCTTATTTATGCCATTTTCCTTCAAAGACTTAAACCTGAAAAACTGATTAATTCAAGCTAAATTTTCCTTCAAAGACTTAAATCTGAAAAACTGATTAATTCAAGCTAAAACAGAAGACAATGGCTTAACCTGTTGTTTCTGTCTGAGATTTTTATGGCTAAAGAGGCACTGTCTCAGCCCAGGGTCTGCTGACCACTAATGGTGGGTGTCAAGCATTCAGCCAGGCATGGTAGGTGCCATTTGGAGGCAGGGGTAGATATTCAGAAGTGTCTCCAAATCACAGCACATAAGTAACAGATTTCTATTACAATAAAAAGGCTGACCTTTCCAGTGTGTGTCAGTGTCCAAAAAATGAAAATTCAAATTGAGTTCACAACCTAAAAAAGCATCACATGGATTCCCTCACACAAAAATTATTTTGTATCCTTTGTGGTTACCATTCACTGAATGCAGATTCTATGCCAAGTATTCTAGAAATAATTGGGGTCTTTAATCCTTACAACCAGCATGTGATGTCCAGACTATTTATCTCCATTTTCCCAAGCAAGTGAGCACACTGAGGCTCAGAGAGGTTAAAGTGACTGGTTCAAGCCACACAGCAAATGTCAGAGTTGGAATGACCCAATTCCAAAATTCATCACTTTCTGTACTATCATAGAACAACAGGATGCTGTGAAAGGGAACTGATGTTAACAGTATCCAAGAGGTGGGTTGCTTTCTCACGGAGTTTTTCAAGGGCCTGGCATATCAATATGGTACCTCAGAGGCTGATGGAGAGAAAGGGATGACTAAAGCTAGCCAGGCAGGATTCTAGGGTCCCAATCTTCTTCTACCAGAGAAACTATTTCTGTACTTTCTGTACTAAATTTGCACATAAATATTTTGTTTTAAAAATGTATTATCCTACATAACACAGAGAAAAAGAAGGTTAAAAATAAGAGAGAGAGAGAAATCAAAACTATAGTTTTAGTATCATGGTCTTGATTTTATGAACTAGACATTAAGACCCAGGGGGTGAACAGATTTGTCTGATCATACGAAGAGTTATAGGTGACAGACTGTGGTTTGGAGCAGGGCTTGGCAAACCTTTTCTCTAAAGGACAAGATAGTAAATATTTTAGGCTCTGTGGGCCTTGCAGGCTCTGTCACAACTACTCAACTCTGCCATTGTGGTAAGGAAACAGCCACAGACAATATGTAAAAAAAGAAACATTGTTGTATTCCAATAACCTTTATTTATAAAACTGGTTGATGGCTGGATTTGACCCATGGGTGATAATTTGTGGAACTCTAGTTTGGAACAAAAGATCCTTGACTCTTTATTTAGCACTTTTTCTACAAAAACAAAGCTGCCTCCTGAAGACAGATGAATTGTAAAGCCCTGTTATTTTCTTAATGTTAAGGGAAAATGAAAGATCAAAGTTGGAAAGCCATGAGGGTTTTATAAAACGAAGCACAGGTAAACAAGAAGGTAGACATCAGACATTTTAGTGTGGTTAGGTCCATAGCTCCTGGGATGAAGGATGAAGGGGAGGCATAAATAACTGACTTGAAGAAAGGGCCCTGCCCTGATGAAGATATTGATATGCCTTGAACTAAGGTGTGTCACTAAAATTCGACCCTCCGCACCAAGGACTAAAATAAATTCATGTATTTTGGAACTAATTAGACATGATGGTTACACAACATTGTGAATGTACTAAATGCTACTGAATTGTACACTTCAAAGGCGTTAATTTAATGTTATATGAATTTCACCTTAATAAAAAATTTAAAAAAATATATCAATAATTAAATTAAGCAACAAAGTTGAAAATGAAATGGCTAGGTTCTATGTCAGTGATCTTTCATCTTGCATCTTGCTTCAGGTCCTGGAACTTCTGAAGGTTCTATTGGATGGTTGAGTGAGTTGTCTGCACTGCCAGCTGGGAGCATGGTATGATTTTTTTCATGCTTTGACCCAATAAAAACCACATGGGCTGATACTTGATTCCTAGAATTTTTTTGGGCCTCAGTTTCCTTACCAGTAAAATGCACATCATTGTTTGTACCATTGAGGATTGATGTGATCACTAAATGAGATTCTGATATAAACACTGTCTTAGTCACCTTGAGCTGCTATAACAAAATACCATAGACTGAGTGGTTTAAGCAGCATTTATTTCTCATGGTTCTAGAGGCTGGAAAGTTCAAGATAAAGCTGCTGTCAGATTTGGTTCCTGGTGAGAGTCTGCTTTCTGGCTGTAGATACCAGCGTTCCAGCTATGTCCTCACATGGTCTTTCTTCAGTGCATGCACATCGGGGAGAGAGATCTCTGTCTTCCTCTTCTTATAAGAGTACTGATCTTTGCATGAAGGTCCCACCATAATGACTTAATGTTAACTCTCTTACTTCCCAAAGGCTCCACCTCCAAGTACAATCATATTGGCGGTTAGGTCTTCATTATATAAATTTGGCAGGGGACATAAACATTCAGCCCACACAAACAGTTAACATCTAGGAAGTGTTCATAAATGTAGCCTTTACTCTCTTTATTTCTGAGAAGCCTAGGGCGCTTATTCCTTTACTTATTCATTCATCACTTACTTAGCTTCTATTATGTTCCAGGCTGCATAACTATGCTCATTTTCTCTCGTTTTTTTTTTTTATTATACTTTATGTTCTAGGGTACATGTGCACAACATGCAGGTTTGTTACACATGTATACATGTGCCATGTTGGTGTGCTCCACCCATTAACTTGTCATTTACATTAGGTGTATCTCCTAATGCTATCCCTCCCCCCTCCCCCCACCCCACAACAGGCCCCAGTGTGTGATGTTCCCCTTCCTGTATCCAAGTGATCTCATTGTTCAATTCCCACCTATGAGTGAGAACATGAGGTGTCTGGTTTTCTGTTCTTGTGATAGTTTGCTGAGAATGATGGTTTCCAGCTGCATCCATGGCCCTACGAAGGACATGAACTCATCCTTTTTTATGGCTGCATAGTATTCCATGGTGTATATGTGCCACATTTTCTTAATCCAGTCTGTCACAGATGGACATTTGGGTTGATTCCAAGTCTTTGCTATTGTGAAGAGTGCTGCAATAAACATACGTGTGCATGTGTCTTTATAGCAGCATGATTTACAATCCTTTGGGTATATACCCAGTAATGGGATGGCTGGGTCAAATGGTATTTCTAGTTCTAGATCCTTGAGGAATCACCACACTGTCTTCCACAATGTTTGAACTAGTTTACAGTCCCACCAACAGTGTAAAAGTGTTCCTATTTCTCCACATCCTCTCCAGCACCTGTTGTTTCCTGACTTTTAAATGATTGCCATTTTCTATTACTATATAACAAACTACCCTCAAAATTTAGTAACTTAAAACAACAGACATTTGTTATCCCACAATTCCTATGGGTCATGAATTCAAGGAATTAGCCGGATGGTTTTGGCTTAGGATCCCTAAAGAGGTTGCCATTAATATGTGGACTCTGGCTGCAGTCATCTTGAAGGCTTGACTAGGGCTGATGGACCTACTTCCAAGATGGTTCATTCACATGGCTATTGGCAAAAGGTCTTAGCTTCTTGCCAAGTGGGCCTCTCTATACAGTGTCCATATGAATTAACCACTGGTTTCCCCTAGAGCAAGGAGAGAGAGAGAGAGAGAGACAGAGAGAGAGAGAGAGAGAGAGAACCTAGTACCCAAGTCTCCTATTTTATTTGTCCATCACTGAGACAAGTTTGCACAAATAAAAGCACAAATGCCAGGAGGTGGAATCCTTGAAGGGCATTTTGAAGACTGGCTGCCACAGTGCCTTAGTAAGAGTTTTGGGGATATAGCCATGAGCTAAATGTCCATCTAATTTATAGTCTAAGAGGGGAGGCAGACATATATAAAATCATTATGTACCTAAATACATAACAACCAACTAGGCTAAGACAATGAAGGAAAAGTTACAATATGTTACGAGAGACATTTAACAGCGGACCTTAGGAGGAAGTGGAAGGGACAGGGATGCATTTGTGAGGAAGTTACATTTCAGTTGAAACGCAAAGGATGAGTGGTACTTAACATTAGTTAAAATTATGGTGGTTGCCTCATCATGTTAAACATAGTATCCTTATCACCTAGCAGTTCTATCCATGGGTATAAACCCAAGATAAATGAACACATATGTCCACACAATAGTTTGTACATGAATGCCCATAGCGGCATTGTTCATAATAGTCAAAAAGTGAAAGTAACTCAAATGTCCATCAACTTGTGAAAGGACCAACTAAATGTGGTATATCCATACAATAGGATATTACTTGATGACTAAGAACAAAACACTGATCCACGGTACAACATGAATGAACCTTGAAAACATTATGATAAGTAAAAGAAGTCATACACAAAATACGACATGTTGGATAATCCCATTTGTTTGAATGTCTGCAACAGGAGACAGAAGACAGATGGAAAGTAGATTAAGGATTTCCTAGGGTTGAGGGAAAATGGAAAGTGAAAGCTTATAGGTAAAGGGATTTCTTTTAAGGGTGACAAAAACGTTTTGAAATAGATGTAATGATGCTTGCACCACCCTGTGAATATGCTTGAAACCACTGAATAGTCCACTTTAAGTGAGTGAATTGTGTGTATGTAAATTTTTTCTTAATAATGAGATTATAAAAGAGGATGACTGGAAAAGCTTTGCAGCAGAAGGAACAACTTGAAGTGGAAGAGAATATGGTGTGCAGGAGAAATGGAAAGAAAGTCAATGTGTCTGCAGTACAGAGTAGAGGACAGAAGCAGTGTTAGATGACGTGGAAACCAGACCCTGCAAGCCTTAGTGACCCAATAAAGGATGCTGCTCTTAATCGTGAGGGTTATGGGAAGCCAGTGAAGGCTTTTAAGCATGAAGTTACCTGATCATATTTGAGGTTTTCAAATTTAATATCATAAATGCCTTATAAAATAAAGCTAATATTTATATCATGAGGTGATTAACGAAGCAGGCAGAATAGTGAAAATTGTATTTTTTAAAAAATCATTTTCCCTTGAGGAGTGCAGACACTGGAGTTTTGAGATTATGCTTGAACCCTTCATCCTTAGGAGCAGCATACTTGGTTTATGTGCTTTTCGTCCACCCTCTGGTGTCCTACATGGCTTCATATTGCTCAATGAGGGGACAGGCTGGATGTGGCCACCCTCAGGTGCTGGCCCCATGTTCTCATGTTGCACAGTTTTTGGGATTCTGGGCTTCACTGAGCTCTTTATCCTTGTCCAGATGGCAGAGCGGAGGAAATATCTGGTAAAATGTTAATTCCACCTCATTTAATGCAGCTTACATAGGTGTGGTGTAGTCAAGGCCTCTACAGGAAAAGCTGATTTCAAGTTCTGGCACAAGGATTAGCTGATTCACAAAAGATGTGAGTCTCCGTTTCTTCCCTGCACATCTGTCCTGTCTGCTTTTAATTTGGAAGCACCAGTTTTAATTTAGTGGCAGGACTGTAAACTCCATTTCTGTGAACACAGAATGACATACTTTGTGGAAAAGGGGCCTCTGGCCAAGATCTGACTCCTAAGTAATTGATGCCTAGTGACTAGCTGAGAAATGCTCAAATGCAAACACTTCCCATGGCAAAAACCCTGTCGTATCAGCTGGATTACAAAGGAGCCTTGCTGGGCTGCTGCCCATCGAAATATAGGCTGTGTCTTTAACCACGGTCTCCAAAGCCTGAAGGGAGCCTCCAGTTCATTCTAAACATCGATGATCTTTTCAGTCCACAGGTTTTCCTTGTCCTCAGACTTTGTCTGGAGCCTGTGGCCCAATGCACAGATTTCTTCATATTTGGAAGCCAACCATATCAGGAAGGAGGCTTCAGCATTAACGGTTGTTTTGTTCTGGTGAAAAGGACACTCTTTTCATCACATTTAAAAACCAATTTTTTAAAATCTCACTCATATCCAATATTTTGTGTATGTGAGAGAGAAAACACAGGCCTAAAGTTACATCACCCTTGTGGTTTGAGAAATCTTTTTCACAATGTGTAGACTGTTTTTGGAGCTGGGATTTTTGGAGAAGTGGGGAAAGCAGCGGGGCAAGAAGGACAGAGATATGAGACAGAAAAATAAGTCTTTCTCCAAACAAGAAAGAATGGATAAGCAAAGGGAAGTCTGACATCTTCTAGATACAGAGTCTAACATCTTCTAGATACAGAGATAGCCGATACAAAATCCCACGATGCCTTTTAAAAAATTAATAAATTTAATTTAAGTCCATCTGTCTTACATCACCATTGAATCCCAATGACCTATCATGGTGCCTAGCATATAGTAGGTTTTGATACATATTTTTGAATACATGAATGAGAAAATAAGTAATTATTGCATGCTTACCATATGCCCAGCACTGCTGTACTCAAAGGGCATGGGAAACATAATTAATGCCATGAGGAAACTTATGGGGAGTCCAGTGTGGAATAATGGTGGGAGGCACAGAGCCCGGAGTTAGCTAGTCCTGGATCTGGGTTTGAGCCCTGCCTTTACCACTTAGCAGCTGTGTGGCCTGGGGGTAAATTATTTAAGCTAATTGTTAGTTTCCTTTAATTGGAATGTAGACAATAATAGGACCTATTTCATGTGGTTGTTGGGAGGATTACTTGTGGTAAAGGTATAAGGTGCTTGTGCCTAGAACATAGGAAATACTCAGTAATTGTAACTATTATATAATTTGGAAATGGTACATGGTCGCCTTATGCAATAGTTCTTGCTGTGAGTCTCTCCAAAATATCCTTGAACTCCCACCTTTGTTTTACATACAATTGCTTGCCAGTTCCTTTCTCAAGACCTAGTGAGGCCAACATTATTCACTCGTGTTGGTCTTGCTTAAATGTGCAGAGTCCTTTTGTCCTGGAACTAATGTGGATTTTGTAAAAAATCATTTCTCCATGGAGGACAGTGGCACTCAGCTCTAGTACTAACAAGAGAACATCCCAGATGGTTTGCAAAGTATTTTAGTTTTTGCCAAACATGTTTCCTGCTAATTTGAAATTCCCTGTGTGTTTTTAAGTGAAATGTAATCCACGTGTTCCTGGTCAAGTAACTATTGGGGAAGGAAGTGGGAAAGAATCAGGGAGAATCCCAACATCTCTTACAGAGATGGCAGCATCTGAGGTGTGTATGCTGCATGTGTTCTAAGGGACCTCTGTACAAGGAAGAGAGGACATGAGACCTCCTGATTCTCCTCTCCAACCCACTGGTCAACCACTCACCCAACCACTCCATGCTTATTGGGCCCTCACTAACTCCACACTGTAGTGGGCATTGCTTGTACAGAAGGGGTCAATGTGATCCCTGTCCTGAACAAAGTAGATTAGAAGTCAGCAAACTTTCTTTGTAAAGGCTCAGATATGAAATATTTTTGGCTGTGTGGGATTCATGGTCTCTGTTGCAATTAGTCAACTCTGCCGTTGTAACACAAAAGCCCCCCCTAGACAATACATAACAAAAGAACAGGGTTGTGTTCGGTGATGAGAGCTATTATTATATCATTTGGAAATGGCACGTGGCCACCTTATGGAACAGTTTTTGCCATGAGTCTACCCCAAATATCCTGGAACTACCACCTTTGTTTCGCATACAATTGCTTGCCAAGCTCTTTCTCAAGCCATACTGAGGCCAGCGTTTTGCCCCAACTGAGCAAATTAGGTCTGTGGGGGCAAATTTGGCCTGTAGACAATAGTTTTCAGATTCCCGGATTGGATTATACCTGGAAAGATCACAACACCTCAGATAAAGATTCAAGAGTAGATAAGTCAGTGCTCATCAATGAAGAGGCCGGCCCTGCCTCAACATAGTAGGGATTCAGAAGCAGGAGTTATCAAGGGCCTGCAGTTGTAGCTTTCAGGAAGAAGTGGATTCAAATCCCAGTCCTATCATTTACTGGCTATGTGAATTAAGAAAAATTAGTAAATCTCTACAATGTTCAGCTTGCTTATCTTTAAATTGGACATAATAACATCATTAATCTCATGTAGTATCATAATAGTGTTATTAATAAATGTTAGTAATTAACATTATTTAATCTCTGGATTAAATGAGACAATGTATATAAAGGTTCCATGCCATGTCCAGCAGCCAGTATGACAGCTGATGTTCATAGTGAAAAAAGCACAGACTTTGGGGTTGGTGGTCCTGGGTCTGATGCCTGCTCTGCCACTGAATCATCTGGACCAGGGGTCAGTCTTATAAAGGACTGATGGCAAATATTTTGGGTTTTGCAAGCCACATACAGTCTCTCTCACACTAAAAGAAATTTATAACCCTTTAAAAATGTAAAAATAATTCTGTCATTTATTAGCTTATAAGCTGTACAAAGCCAGGCTGTGGGCTGCATTTGGCCTGAGGGTTGTAGTTTGCTGACCTGTTCTAGAATGCCACTCTATTGAACAGAAATAAAGTGCAAGCCACACACTGAGGCACATATGTAATTTAAAATGGTCTAGTAGCCCCATTAGACAAAGTAAAACAAAAACATAAAAAAGATAAAATGAATTTTAATAGATTTGTTTAATCTGACGTATTTAAAAATCATTTGAATAAGTAATCATTAAAATTTGCTAATAAACTATTTTGCATTTTTTTTCCTTTTTGTACTAAGTCTTTGAACACCTGTTTGTATTAACACACACAGCACATGTCAGGAGCTCAAAGCCACATGTGGCTGGGGGCTACTGTGTGGGACAGGCAGCCCTAGACTTCAAAAATTCTTTGCAAAATTAACATAACCTTAGAACTTACATTTTAGAGTCTTTGGGATTTAATGTGTGGAAGGTGCTGAGCACACTACCTGGCAGAGAATGATCTGTTAATGCTAGCTAATCAGCTGATCAGTGCTAAGAAGGCTCAGTGTGAATTATAATGATGGTAATGATTATTTGGGGGAAACAGTCGGTATCTTCTTCTCTCTTCTGGAAAAAAAAAAAAAAAAAATCTCAGTCCTGGTGATCAGAGGCCTTTTCCAAGACCCCACAGCTTCCTTTATCATTTTTCTCAGGGGCCCAAGAAGATTCTGGTTGCTCCTCAGAAATCACAGTTTTTTCTAAGACCCAGGATACAGGTGAGCAGCCTGACAATTTAACACAGAATTAAGGAATCATCCACAGCCTACGGCCCCTCTGAGACACTATGAGGGTCAGCACTGCCTCCTCTTTTTTGACTGCTTCATTCCTAGGCCAGTGTTCTAGGAGAGACTCCTTACTTTGTCGAATGTGTGTGTGTCTGTGTGTGTGTGTGTGTGTGTGTGTGTATTTCCCTTCTACCCTGTGCCATTTCTCCTTTGATCCTTGGATTCCATTTCCCTATTTAGATGCCCTGCCAGCATTCCCTGCAGCTTTATAGGAGGAGTAGATGCATAGGTTTTCAAGGAGAGACCTTTTGAGAAGCTTAGGAAGTCTCCCATTTGAGCCAGAGACTTGGGGTTGCCTTGCCTCCCAGTCCCCTGAAAAGCTGGGCTTTGCTGGCCAGCCTCATCTGACCCAATCTTTTGTATTGTCAAAAGCAGAGGAGTCCAGTTGTGCCCATCCTGTTAGGATGTAGGGTTGACTCTTAGTGGAAAAGTACCAATTGTTATATACCAAACAGTTGCCCAGGTTTCTGCGGAAAGCCAAATCAGATGGACTGGGAGAATGTACCTAGACTGAAATGAGCAAAAATTCTTTCTGGATGAGGTTTTCTAGTACAACTCCCTCAAAGTGTTGGTTTTCATATTGAACAACTCTAGGTCAGGGGTCGAATGACATCACTGACTCATGAAACCCATTCCTCTGCAACAAGTCCCTCATCCAGCATTTTATAGAACAAAGTCTTTGGAGCTAAATCCTTGCTTTGCAACTTATCAACTGTGTGACCCTGGACTACTTAACTGCTCTGAGTCTCAGTTTCCTCATCTTTAAATGGGGATAGCCATATACTCTTGGATTGTGGGTATGACTCAATTAGTACTATTAATTATGGGAAAGATTTAATTCACTCAGGATACAAAATCAATGTGCAAAAATCACAAGTACTTCTATACGTCAATAATAGACAAACAGAGAGCCAAATCATGAGTGCACTCCCATTCACAATTGCTACAAAGACAGTGAAATATCTAGGAATACAACTTACAAGGGATGTGAATACCCTTTAATTTTTTCTCTTGCCTGATTTTTCTGGCCAGAACATTCAATGCTATGTTGGATAGGAGTGGAGAGAGAGGGTATCCTTGCCTTGTGCTGGTTTTCAAAGGGAATGCTCCCAGCTTTTGCCCATTCAGTATGCTATTGGCTGTGGGCTTGTCATAAATAGTTCCTATTATTTTGAGATATGTTCCATCAATACCTAGTTTATTTTTATAATGCTTTGTTTTAACTGTTTCTGATAGGAAAGTAAAAGCATGTGTAAAATGCTTTCACTTGAGTATTGATGCATTTCATGAAGTCATCAAAAGTATATGATCCTGTCTCTGCCCTCTGGGGTTTTCCAGTAAAGTTGTGAGGATTTATATGAATGAAAATTAAATATTAGGCAGCCTATAGAAAGTGTTCACTAAATTGAATAGAAAGGAAATATATTAATGCGGGTTGGGCACTGTAGCTTCTGCCTAAAATTCCAGCACTTTTGGAGGCCAGTGTGGGAGGGCTGCTTGAGCCCTGAAATTTGATACCAGCCTGGGCAACACAGTAAGACCCCATCTGTACAAAAAATTAAAAGATAAAAAGTAGAATGGTGTGGTGGTGCATGCCTCTAGTTCTATCTACTTGGAAGTCTGAAACAGGAAGATTGCTTGAGCCTAGGAGGTCAAGGCTGCAGTGAGTTATGATCTCGCCACTGTACTCAGCCCGGGCAACAGACTGAAACCTGTTCCTTAAAAATAAATGCTTGTTCAGACCTAATAGGCATCTACAGAACTCTCCACCCCAAATCAACAGAATATACATTCTTCTCAGCACTACATCGCACTTATTCTAAAATTGACCACACACTTGGAAGTAAAACACTCCTCAGCAAATGCAAAAGAATGGAAAATATAACAAACAGTCTCTCAGACCACAGTGCAATCAAATTAGAACTCAGGATTAAGAAACTCCCTCAAAACCACACAACTTCATGGAAACTGAACAACCTGCTCCTGAATGACTGCTAGGTAAATAATGAAATTAAGGCAGAAATAAGTTCTTTGAAACCAATGAGAACAAAGACACAACATATCAGAATCTCTGGGACAAGCTAAAGCAGTATTTAGAGGGAAATTTATAGCACTAAAAATGCCTACAGAAAGCAGAATAGATCTAAAATCAACACCCTAACATCACAGTGAAGAGAACTAGAGAAGCAAGAGCAAACAAATCCAAAAGCTAGCAGAAGACAAGAAATAACTAAGATCAGAGCAGTACTGAAGGAAATAGAGACACGAAAACTCCTATAAAAAAATAAGTGAATCCAGAAGCTGGTTTTCTGAAAAGATTAACAAAGTAGGTAGACCACTATCCAGACTACTAAAGAAGAAAAGAGAGAAGAATCAAATAGACACAATAAAAATGATAAAGGGATATCACCACTGATCCACAGAAATACAAACTACCATCACCTCTATGCAAATACACTAGAAAATCTAGAAGAAATGGACAAATTCCTAGACACATACACCCTCCCAAGACTAAACGAGGAAGAAGTCGAATCCCTGAATAGACCAATAACAAGCTCTGAAATTGAGGAAGTAATTAATAGCCTACCAATCAAAAAAAGCCCAGGACCAGACGAATTCACAGCCGAATTCTACCAGAGGTACAAAGAGGAGCTGGCACCATTCCTTCTGAAACTCTTCCAAACAATAGAAAAAGAGGGACTCCTCCCTAACTCATTTTATGAGGTCAGCATCATCCTGATACCAAAAACTGGCAGAGACACAACAACACCTTATACAAAAATTAACTCAAGATGGATTAAAGAAGTAAGCGTAAGACCTGAAACCATAAAAATCCTAGAAGAAAACCTAGGTAATAACATTCAGGACATAGGCATAGTCAAAGACTTCGTGACTAAAACACCAAAAGCAATGACAATGAAAGCCAAAATTGACAAATGGGATCAAATTAAACTAAAGAGCTTCTACACAGCAAAAGAAACTATCATCAGAGTGAACAGGCAACCCACAGAATGGAAGAAAATTTTTGCAATCTATCCAAAGGGCTAACATCCAGAATTTACAAAGAACTTAAACAAATTTACAAGAAATAAACCAACAACCCCATCAAAAAGTGAGCAAAGGATATGAACAGACACTTCTGTCATATAAAAGAAGACATTTATGCGGCCAACAAACATATGAAAAAAAGCTCATCGTCACTGATCATTACATAAATGCAAATCAAAACCACAATGAATTATGATCTCATGCCAGTTAGAATGGTGATCATTAAAAAGTCAACAAACAACAGATGCTGGAGAGGATGTGGATAAACAGGAACGCTCTTACACTGTTGGTGGGAGTGTAAATTAGTTCAACCATTGTGGAAGACAGTGTGGTGATTCCTCAAGGATCTAGAACCAGAAATACCATTGGACCTGGCAATCCCATTACTGGGTATTTACCCAAAGGATTATAAATCATTCTGCTACAAAGACACATGCACATGTATGTTTATTGCAGTACTGTTCACAATAGCAAAGACTTGGAACCATCCCGAATGCCCATCAACGATAGACTGGATAAAGAAAATGCGGCACATATACACAGTGGAATACTATGCAGTGATAAAAAAGATGAGTTCATGTCCTTGCAGAGACATAGAGGAAGTTGGAAACCATCATTCTCAGCAGACTAAGACGGGAACAGAAAACCAAACATTGCATGTTCTCACTTACAAGTGGGAGTTGAACAATGATAACACATGGACACAGGGAGGGGAACATTATACACCAGAGCCTGTTGGGGCATGGGGGGCTGGGGAGGGATAGCATTAGGAGGAATACCTAATGTAGATGATGGGTTAATGGATGCAGCAAACCACCATGGCATGTGTATACCTCTGTAACAAATCAGCATGTTCTGCACATTTATCCCAGAACTTAAAGTATAATAAAAATAAATAAATAAAGAATGCTGTGCAAAGAACATGGGGCTAGGAGTTAAAGATTCAACAGCCCTGCTTTGAGTGAACAAGGCATATTTCATTTTTCCAGGTCATGTGAATATGAATAGTTCCAGTCTCCAAGAATGGAAGAAATAGGGAAGGTGTATCATTAAGCTGACTAAAACAATAGAAAAATGTTGTTGGCTTATTTACTTGATTAATTTGACACAAATTTTTTGAAACCTAGGCATACTAGACATAAAAAACATAGTATCAGCCCTCAGTGACCAGGCTATAGGACAGGTTTGGGTTTTTGTTTGTTGCAAGACATTCCCAACATTCTTTCAAAAATCAGACCATGAAAACATTCCTTGTCCTGTTTAGGTGAAAAACATAATAACAACTCAAATCCCAGCTTTCCATAAAAAGAGCCCTGAAGTATACATGGGAATAATTAAAGCTAAAAAATTAAAAATATAAAAAAGATGATTATGTGAGTGTTGTAACTGGGCACTGACACCATATGACATAATTGGCGCTCGCCTCCCAGCTTCATCTGAATCCAGCATTCTAAAGCCCTTTCGTAACAGCAATGAACATCTGCTCCAAAGAAGAGCCCTACACCCAGGCAAGAAGAATCGTGCAGAAGGGCGTGTTTTCCTTCAAGTGCAGTAATATGCTATTAAAGTGTCAAATACCTACATTTGTGACAATAATTATATAAACACAGGCTCGAAGACTGTAGGAAAAAAGATACACCAATTAAAAAAAAAAAAAAAAAACCCATAGGAGAGGCAGCATTTAATGTTGAGATGAGGTTTAGTTAACTTTTCCAGGGTTGGAGTTGAACATATTTAAAAGGAATGAAGATGATCCTACTGGCTTTTATTATGATTATGATTATTTCTTCTCCTTCTTAAAGACTTCCTCACTTCAAGCAAGAATTATTTATTAACAAGTGGAAATCATTACTTTGTGATTTTATTCAGCACAACATTATATGGAAAAAAATAGGCTCACAAGTTGCCTGAATGTCATCATGTAATTTCCTCACTTTTTCTAAATTGCACTCATCCATAAATTTTCAGAAACAGTATTTTAAAAACCTACGAACAAATTTTCCATGCTTCTTGTTCCAACCCAACTCTTTGAAAATATTTTTCTACTCCCCATTCCCCATTGAGAGAGAGAGAAAGAGGAGAGAGAGAGAGGGAGAAGAGAAACATGGGTGAGAAAATGCTGTGATCACAGGGGATTAGCTTACCCACAACTTCTTCAAAATTGTAATTGTTCACAAATTCACATGGTCCCTAGAGAACAGAACAAGATGAATTTCATCCACATGTTGAAGTCCATTCTGTCCAAGATTGATATATTGCATGTATGTGTCCCTTTCCAAGGTTAATGACACAAACTGGACTCTCGGGGAGGAGAATATGTCTTTAGCTCAGTCAATGCTGTCAATTTTTAGTGTTTGAAAAGTTTAGAAGATTTAAGTGGGATTCCAGTGCCTAAATTCTCCCAGCGAATGGGTTTATCAGTGAAAGTTAAAATGGCAGCTAAAAGTTCCAATTTCCTTCCTCTATTTCCAATGTTTCTTTGTAAGAACTATTTAAAGATGGTGAGGGATGAAATGAAGCAACATTAAAAAAAGGATTAACTATCTTCAAAACCACACATATTAAGTCTTGGCCTATGTGTTCCACATGTGCTCCCAAGCTTCAAACATATTCATATCACATTCACAAATTTTGCCAAATTCACATATCACTTGACTATTATTTATTCAACATTTTCTTTAAAATGGCTCTTTTTTCCACATAGATAAATTTACATAGAAATGAAACTTTATATAACTGCTATTAATGGGAAGGCATTACCGTTGGTCATTAAGGAGTTTACCACAAAAACATATGAGCAGGCTGGCCACGGTGGTTCATGCCTGTAAACCCAGAGCTTTGGGAGGCTGAGGTGGGAGGATTGCTTGAGGCAGGAGTTCAAGACTAGCCTGGGCAACATAGTAAGATCCCGTGTCTACAAAAATTAAGAAATTAGCCAAGTGGTGGTGTGTGCCTGTAAGTCACAGCTACTCAAAGGGGGCTGAAGTGGAAGGATTGCTTGAGCTCCTGGGAGGCCGAGGCTCCCGTGAGCCATGATTGTGCCACTGCACCCCAGCCTCGGCAACAAAGAGAGACCCTGTCCCCTCCCCCCCCAAAAAAAAACAAAACCTAAAAACAAAAATCATGAAAACATGAGCAAGGAAAACTAAACTGTGATATTAAAATCTAGTTAAATACATGTTCTCATTCAAGGCTCCATGCCTGAGGTTGAGGTCCGCTCTCTCTTTACGGTAAGGAAGTTTAGCCAGTGTTGAGGTGGTGAGGACATGTTGGCACCACAGGAAGACTTGCTCTTTGAAGAAATCAGAAAATGTAATTGAGAATTCAAAAAGGAATAACTTTCTTACTATGTAGTTTAATACCATTCAATATTCATTTCCAAAAGCAAACCCCTGGACACTGACAGGTGTCTCTCATCTCACCAGCAATGCATCCCACAATTTAAGAAGCTTCGCTAGCAGTCTCATGCTTTATAATGTCTTCTTAGACTTTGCAAAGTGCTACCACATACAGTGTGAAGCTACATATTTTAAGCGCACACAGGAAGTCAGAGGCAAAGCTCTCTCTGAAACTTAGACTTTTTTTTCACTAAAGAAAATACATTTCAAAGTTTATTGATACATTCTCCATTGCATCTTAGATGTTTTCCGTTTTTAAAAAGTCTTTTTCCTTCAAATAAGAGGAAGATATTTAAAAACAAAATTCAGTTATTTATGATTCAGCAGATATTCAATCTGCTGTATTCATTAATACAGAGATCGTGATGACTCTCCAAATTTTTCCTATATCAGCATTTACAAAGAAATGGGAATAGAAAAATGAGCAGCTATTAATCAATTTGAGGTAGTATCATTTAGGACTTTGAACTCCTCTTTGAATCTAGTGGTTTTCAAAAGCAACTTTATAAATGGTGGTATTTTTAATCTACATAGCATAGAATGCTAAACCATACCACTGAGAAAGGAGGAAATGTGTGAGTCTTTGGCAGACAGTATTTATTATAGGACAATCATCTGGTTGCAGAGTAGGATTTTATGAAATTCCCTGAGGTCTCTAAGCTTTGATTCACACTGCATCTCTGCTGCAATAGCATTTCAGCCATTTGGAGTCTGTTTGGTTTTATTTACTGGGATGAGTACTGAACAAACTAATCGACCACCAATCTAATTTGGTTATCTTATATTACTGAAATAATTCTGCCGAACAAAATAACCAGTCCTAGTTATGATGACGGTAGAATTGGAGTGCCTACGGAGCAGAGTAGATGAACCATTAACTTGATCAGCTGTATAAACAAAGTTTCTGACCAGTGGAAAATGTTAGCCAATATCCAAGGCAAGGGAAGGGCTTTAGATGAAAAATCAGAGAGGCTGCTAATAGAATATAACATGTCCCCAGATCCAGAGAGAAAAAGACAGAAAGTTCCTTCCCACAGTTAATTTAGGGATCAGTTGAAGAGTTTGAGTTTGATGTGGCATCCGCCTGAAAAACAATGGAAGGCATTGCCTCAGAGTGAGGCGCTTTCTCATCTGCCTGCTCTGCTCCTGAAATTGTGTGGATTCTGACTCTGAGTCACCATGTTAGAAAGGTCTGTTGTTCATTTCTGGAGTGGTATCAGATTCAGCAAGGAAAGTACAGAGTGTAATAAATATGTAATAAACATCTTTCTGAATCCTGTTATTCCAGATATATCCAGAAATTGTGAGGTTTGAAATAGTTCCTAATGAAGTTATTCACATTGTATACATTCATCTAATTTGGTTGGAAAATTCTACTTTTGGAATAGGTCTTAATACTATTAAAATACCAGGTTCATTTGGCAACACACATTTAGCTTGCATGTGTGTTACCATGTATATTTTAAATAAATTACTTACAGACAAGACTGAAAGCTCTTTGAAGACAGGGGCTCTGTCTCTCTCTTCTGTGTGTCACCAGGATCTCACACAGTACTGTTACATGGTAGTTATTTAATGAATTTGTAATTGATGAATAATGTGGTAGATATCATATTGATTGAGAAATCTTTTCCCAGCCCTCTTGTCCAAAGCACCAAATTAAGAGAGAGAGAGACCACATGTAAAATACTGGACTCACAGTAGCTGTGAAGGTTCACCTGACAGGGAAGTTAGTACAGTCACTTCCAAATGATGTCCATTCATTAGCCCAGGACCGTAGGACTCAATCTCTATATTGCATTATTTAATTTTTAAAATTGCCATATATACATAGGCAACCTACAGAATGGTAGAAAATTTTTGCAATCTACTCATCTGACAAAGGGCTAATATCCAGAGCCTACAAAGAACTCAAACAAATTTACAAGAAAAAAACAAACAACCCCATCCAAAAGTGGGTGAAGGATATGAACAGATACTTCTCAAAAGAAGACATTTATGCAGCCAACAGACACATGAAAAAAATGCTCATCATCACTGGCCATCAGAGAAATGCAAATCAAAACCACTATGAGATACTATCTCATACCAGTTAGAATGGCGATCATTAAAAAGTCAGGAAACAACAGGTGCTGGAGAGGATGTGGAGAAATAGGAACACTTTTACACTGTTGGTGGGACTGTAAACTAGTTCAACCATTGTGGAAGACAGTGTGGCGATTCCTCAAGGATCTAGAACTAGAAATACCATTTGATCCAGCCATCCCATTACTGGGTATATACCCAAAGGATTATAAATCATGCTGCTATAAAGACACATGCACATGTATGTTTATTGCGGCACTATTCACAATAGCAAAAACTTGGAACCAACCCAAATGTCCATCAATGACAGATTGGATTAAGAAAACGTGGTACATGTACACTATGGAATACTATGCAGCCATAAAAAAGGATGAGTTCATGTCCTTTGTAGGGATATCGATGCAGGTGGAAACCATCATTCTCAGCAAACTATCCCAAGAACAGAAAACCAAACACTGCATGTTCTCACTCATGGGTGGGAATTGAACAATGAGAACACTTGGACACAGGAAGGGGAACAACACACACCGGGGCCTGTTGTGGGGTCGGGGGAGAGAGGAGAGACAGCATTAGGAGATATACCTAATGTAAATGACGAGTCAATGGGAGCAGCACAACAACATGGCATATGTATACATATGTAACAAACCTGCATGTTGTGCACATGTACCCTAGAACATAAAGTATAATAAAAGAAAAAACCTTATATTCTGCAGTTAAATTATAATTTAATTTATTTATTTATTCATGCTTTTATTTGTTTATTTTGAGACCGAGTCTCACTCTGTCACCCAGGCTGGAGTGCAGTGACATGATCTGAGCTCACTGCAACCTCTACCTCCCTGGTTCAAGCGATTCTCATGCATCAGCCTCCTGAGTAGCTGGGATTATGGGCACCTGCCGCCAAGCCTGACTAATTTTTATATTTTTAATAGAGATGGGATTTCACCATGTTGACCAGGCTGGTCTCAAACTCCTGATCTCAAGTGATCCTCCTGCCTCGGCCTCCCAAAGTTCTAAGATTACAGGCATGAGCCACTGTGTCTGGCCTTAAATTATAATTTCAAGCACTTCTATTATTTAATCAGAGTGGTCTTAATGTGTGGCAAAATACCTAAGAATATTTTTAAATTTTAAAAATTAAAAATATTTTTAAAGAATTAAAAATACTTCTGACCATCAGTAGTATGTTCCATGTGTATGGCAGCAATTCCTCCAGATATTCTCCCTTCTCTTCTTCTTCTAAGCATTTTCATCGATACACAGTCAATATAGCTTTTCTATCGCCTACCCACTCTGGCTTTCTATTATATAGTTTAAATTAACTCCTCCTTTAATTTAACTAACTAGATTCTCAACCACAAAAAGATTCTGGAAGCTAACTTAGCAAGAAATGTTTTTTCCTGCTCAGAAAAAGTGGAGAAGAGGCAAAACGGTGTATTCTCATGCATAAATAATTTTGTTCTTGGGATACAAGTAAATATGGCTAATTACATCCTAGGGATTTCTAGAACCCAAAACAACATCTACAGCTTCATGAAGTTCCAGCACGTCATGACAGGCACACATGTGCATATAATAAGTCACTAAGTCACAACTTCCTGTTTTGATATAGGACGAGGCAGAGATGAAGGGCCAGCAGAAGAAAAAGACCTAGCAAATGTCCATGGAAATGGGGGGCTGCCTCTGCACCACATAACCCTTCCTGAATCTGCCAAAAAAGCTTGCATCATTGAGAATTGAGACTCGAATGGAGATGCTTTTGGCAGATGCTTTCTCATTCTGTTTATCTCATTCTACATTTGAACTTTTAGCACATTCAATGAGTGCTGGCTCATTCCCTGGCACTAAAAAACCAAAAACCAGAAATTAGTAGTGCTATGGCTGTAAGAGATTTAAACATCATTACTCTTCATTTTAATTTTTTTAACTTAAAATAACCATTTGTGATACTATCTAGGAGACTGATGAAACAAAGAAAAACACAACATTAGTTTGACTTCCCCTGACTCTCATTTTCCATTGACAATAAACCTGGATGCAACCAAAGCCTGCTGTGATTCCAGCTTGGTATTTACTCTGGCTGGGTGATGATGCCAAGCTATCTAGAATCAGTTAAGAGCAGTGGTGATTTTACCCCCCTGAGAACATTTGGCAATACCCGGGAACATTTTTAGTTGTTACAATAGGAGGGCAATGTTACTGGCATCCAGTGAGTGGAAGCCAAAGATGCTGCTAAACATCTCACAACATGGAGGACAGTCTCTCATAACAAAGTGTCAATGGTGACCATAGGTCAAGAAACCCTGCTTTAAAAGTATCTTATCTGGGGCCGGGTGCAGTGGCTCACACTTGTAATCACAGCACTTTGGGAGGCCGAGGTGGGTGGATCACGAAGTCAGGAGATAGGGACCATTCTGGCCAACACGGTGAAACCCCGTCTCTACTAAAAATACAAAAAAATTAGCCGGGCATGGTGGCGGGCGCCTGTAGTCCCAGCTACTCGGGAGGCTGAGGCAGGAGAAAGGTGTGAACCCAGAAGGTGCAGCTTGCAGTGAACCGAGATCGTGCCACTGCTCTCCAGCCCGGGCAACAGAGTGAGACTCCGTCTCAAAAAAAAAAAAAAACAAACAAACACCCACGAAAAACAAACAAACAAATAAACAAATATATATATCTTATTTGGTAGCATCATGCATATATTCTCTCGGCCCTCAGTGCAGTTGTAAATGCTTTGCTAGCTGAAAAAGCTTGTGTTATTGGTAATATAGAGGGATCTCCTCTAATAAGGAGGTGCTTCTTGAAGTTTGAAAATTAATCAACATTTCTTTTGTCTGCTATTAGTGCCTGAAATATCCATCAGAGATCTCTCTGTTCATATATGAAACCCTTTATAAAATTCCTATTGGTCATTCATTTATTTACACATAATGCATTTATTAAGTGTCAACTATGTGTTGGTCAGTGCTATCTGGGAGTGTTACAATCTATCTTAGTGTGAGCTCATTGGCCTATCCACCTCTTGTTTGCCCAGTATACTCATTTATCATTGTCAAATCAAAAAATCTCTGCACTTAAACAACTTAGACTATCCTACATAGAGTTGCACACATGAGATGCAGCTGGATTGCAAATGCATGCATATAACATGGCATATCTACCCTTTAAGTTCATACTGTCATTAGACCTAGGCAAGAAAAACCCTGCTCTGGGCCCTGAGCTGTAGAGGGTGACTTCCTGGACCTTGTCCACAGAGCCATGAAAGTGTGCCCATCTGCAGCCTATGCCACAATACCATCCGGGCCACACTGTGGATACCAGGGACACTAGAATTTTCTGCCCAAATGACTGAGCCCACCTTCAAAGCCTGAATAGGCCTGTTTCCTTAGTCTGTTCTCTTGAGTGGAACACATGCACAAGCATCTGCATCACAAGGCCCGAGCCAGGGCAGTTGGGGCAATGGACTTAAACTAGGTTAAATGGGGTGTACATGAAGCCTCTCGCAATGTGGAACAAATTGGGTGAGTGAAGAGATGGTAATGGGGGCTGGGGAACAGGGGCCGTGAGTCAACTTTCTTTGCTTTTTCACGATCTGATGCAAATTCCAGGGAGTCCAAGGATTCTCACTTAGAATGTAGCCTTATAAGATGTTATAAAGGTAATAACAGGATAATTTTATTTAGTAGCTAGCTGGAGTTATTAAATATTTGGACATACAGCACACGAGTCTCCATTTTTACACTTGCTCCAAGTCGGGGATAGACTTGATTTGAAGGAGCCGGGGAAGCACTGTTTCTTTTCTCTGTGCAGAATACCTCAGGATTCAGGGTACACCATCCCAGGTAAAATCACACAAACTGCTCTGGAAAATTCAGTTTCAGCTGCTTTCCATTAACATTTCTAATTTGGGGAGGACTGTGTTTTATGTAGCCCCCCAATTATAAGTCAGCCCAACTTGCCCAAGCTGGAGTGCAGTGGTACTACCTTGGCTCACTTCAACCTCTGCCTCCTGGGTTCAGGCGATTCTCCTGCCTCAGCCTCCCGCATAGCTGGGATTACAGGCATGTGCCATCACACCCAGCTAATTTTTGTATGTTTAGTAGAGATGGGGTTTTACCGTGTTGGTCAAGCTGATCTTGAACTCCTGACCTTGTGATCCGCCAGCCTCAGCCTCCCAAAGTGCTGGTATTACAGGCGTGAGCCACCGTGCCCGGCTAGCCCATCTTAAACTCTTTGGCATTTCTGTGTGATGGGGCAATAGGTGAACCAATGGCAAATTATATTTCTGTAGTTAGTTTCCTGAGTCAGAGCTAAAAGAACCAAAGAGGCCAGGAAAAAGTTTGCATCTGACACAGGAATAGCAAGAGGAGAGAAGCCTAGAAGAAAGAAAGATGCTTCTTTGGGGAGGAGGTGCTCTGAGCAGCCAGGGGCCACCTAATGGCCCTAATGAAAGGAGGAAGAACTAGAGGGATGGCCTTGAGTAGAGATGGGCACTAAAATAAAATAAAATATAAATTTAAAAAATCTTTTTTCCCTCCCCTTTGACTCACTGTTTCAGGGGGCTGCAAAAGGAGTTAGACCACTGAACTTCTTGTTCTATTTAGGAACAATGTTGACATTGGGCAATTTCTTTATCTGAAGAATGGGGTCTTCCTCCTTGCCCCGGTTCTATCCTGAGGTGCTGAAAAAAGAGAAGAACTGAAAAGGATGTTATGCTTCCACCCTATATGGCAAAAACCCTTAGGATGCTTTTAATTTCTTACTACTGAGGAGGAGGCAGTGACTTAGTTCTAGGGAGAGGATTCTACACTGTAATTCCCACAGACAGACTCTGTCCTGTCTCATATAGTTGGAGGGTCCAGGCCAGAGGTCCAAGACAAGAGGTGGGAGTGACAGCCCCTGTTTAAAATGAACAAGAGCCTAGTTTCAAGTGACATGGGGACCTCTTCTCTAGGAACAAGCCCAGCCCAGAAGGCTTGTGGTTTCTGGTGCCTACTGGAACAGTCTCTGAATTAGGGACACTGAGTAGCTTGCTCACACATAGCTCCCACCTCCTGCTGAAGTCCTGGGAGCCAACTCCACAGCCAGGCCAAAGGCAAGGCTTGGCTGCCTGTGTGATTAATTGCCTTTTGTTTCCTCCCGATGGGAGAGGACCCACTGACAACGGCAGCAGTAGGAGGGGAGGGGAGAGGCCTCCACAGGGAGGTTTTTCTGCCACCCTCAAGTCCAGGGTGTGCCTGGGAAAGCGCTTCTGTGCTTAAGCTCAAAAAAAGGTATCTTTCCAAGAGAAAATTACACAGCTCAGAAAGTTAGTCATTAATGTAATGGTCTGAATCTACAATGAGAAAAAGATTGAAGCTGACATGATTTTTATCTTTGATATTATAGCTTCTGAAGTTGAGAAGTAATTACGTATGTTAATATTACATCCATTCGATATTCAGTGAATTTTTTTTATGACTCTTTCTTAATTAATCTTTCCTCTTCCCCCTCTCTGCTCACAGTGCAGGCAAACATTCACGTAATGGATCGGGGTGATTCTAGAAGAACACAGTTAGGAATCAGAAACATTTGGGCTTGGATTCAGACTGGTGCTTAACTTTAGACATTTAGTGAATAAACAATAAAAATAGTAACTATTACTTGCTAAAAATGTGATGTGGTACTAGGCAGTACGTGAAGGTTTCACACAAGTTTTCTCATTGACTCCTCATGAAACTCTATTGGGTATGAACTATTCTTATGTCCATTTTAGAGATGAGGAAACTGAGGCTCTCAGTGTAAATGCTGAGCTCCACAGGCTAGCTTGCTTGAACACAGCAGCCTGGCCTCTGAGAACACCATTGCCTTTCACCTCTGTACTTTGGGAGCTTTTGGAGAAGATGGGGATGGAGTGCATGAGTGAGAGTGGAAATAACAATTTTTATTGCTTCCCAAATCATACCACTTTCTTCATCAGCCACCTTATATTTTAACAGTCTAGGTCTACTGCATATCTCTGGCTTCTTGTTCTTTACCTACAACCCCCCAAGGACCAGGTAACTGAAAGCATCAGAAAAGCAATAACAAATCTCTCTCTGCTCTTCCCTCCTCAGCAGAATCCAGCAGTCCCAGAGTGCTGGAGAGAATTACAAAAGCAAGGAAGCCGCAGCAGCAGGCACAGCCCTTCAGCTTAAAACACAGACACCCTAGAGAGATGCCAAGTGCAAATCACAAAGAGCTGGGGCACTGTCCTAACCTTTCAATTCCCCAGCAGCCCTGGGCTCCAAGATGCAGGCTGCAGAATCCTTGCATCGCTGCAGGGTCTTGGAGTGGCTGCCATATGATGTTTGGTAATAACAATAGAGTAATGAAGATCGAATAAAATTTCATTTATATGGAATTCTCAGTATGTGGTCCAGAGGAGGTTAATATCATCAACGCTATCACCATCTTTGTTATTGGGTTTTGAGGCTGATGAGGATTTAGATAAATAAAGAAAAGGAAGAAGAGCTTTCAGAGAAAAGGAGCAAAGTAAATGAGGATTTATAAGTATTTGTTGTGGAATAGCTAGAGTCATTGATTAATTCACTAATTTAGTTAATTTATCCTTTCATTTAACAAATATTTATTGAGCATCTACTATACCCAACTCTGTGCCAAGCGCTGAACAGGGAATTTACATGAGAGTCCTACCTTCAAAGAGCTTACAATCTCATGAAAAACAGGGATTAAATAAATGCAATGGACAAAGTAATATGTGATTATAAATGGGACTGCTATGTGCTATGAGGAAAAACAACCTGTTTACGAGAAAAAATAACAAAGGAGCAACTTATAATAGGAGGGCACTTGGGTAGGTCAAGGATGGCATCCCTGAACAGGGCGCCGAAACACAGATGGTGAGCCGGAGTCAGTGAGGCAATCAACTGGAGAAGAGTGTTTAAGGCATAGGGAACAGCGTTTAAGGCATAGGGAACAGTCTGTGCAAAGCTTCTGGGTCAGGAAGGTGGAGAGGAGAGAGACTGGAGGGTGGGAAGGAAAGAGACAATGGAGGAAGGGAAGCAAGCCTCGATTTACCCTCAGCAGGCTCAGAGACAGCCCAGCCATCTCTCCACTTTTCTAATTTCTTCCTCTTTTTGAGTTTAGCTTTGCAGCCTGGGCATAGACCTAGGTCAGGCACCATGGCTCTGTGCATCTAGTCTTCCCTCTCCTTCAGACAACAAGCACCTAAAGGGGCTTGTGGTCTTTTTCACATACTTAGAAGACCAGACAGGACGCAAACTTCTTATGAAAGATGCTGCCGATTTCTTGAGTAATTTCGAATGTATCATTGCAAACTGCAAACAGCACTATGCAAAGGGGGCTCCATCAGATTTCTCCAGACCCATTTCTAGTTCTCATGACTTGGCTTGGCACTGGAGAATGTTGATCTGCACTGGGTATTGATCTTTAGTTGTGGGAACTGACTGCCTCCCTGACTTCTTGCTATGGCTAATGAGCGGTAAGCAAGCTCTTCTACATGCATAAGGGAGCCAAATAGTTAAAGAACTGCTTGGATGAATTCTCAAACGTTCATATAAAGATAATAGTCACTTTCCACTTTACCTATTTGTAAATCTGAATTTTCTTACAAACAATCTGGAGACAATTTTTCTCTTCCTCTCTCACTTTTAAAAAACACTTTAAAGGATTATAAAATGCCCAAACCCTTACTGTCAGTAGGTAGAAAGTCAGAGGCTTGGGTGACACAGTCCCTTGAGAATAGACAAGAAAGAAAGACTTGGAATAAATGACAGACTGGCAGAGGGTACCTGCTGTGCTTTGGAAGAGGTAGGTGTGGAGTGCCTCAGTGGGGTGACCCTGCAGGGTATGGGGAACCTCCAGGGCCCCAACAGCAACAAAACCACAACCTCTGACCTTGGACCATTTAAACACATCTTTATTGCTTCTTTTTTTTAATTGCACAAGTAATCCCTGAATACACTCTTATTTAAAAGACAATCTGCGAGGCCCATGCATGTAATCCCAACACTTTGGGAGGCTAAGGCAGGAGGACTGCTTGAGCCCAGGAATATGAGACCAGCCTGGTAGCATAGCAAGACGCCATCTCTACAAAAAATTAAACGAAAAGAAAATTAGCCAGACGTGATGGTGCGCACTTGTGGTTCTAGCGAAGAGGGAGACTGAGGCGGGAGGATCACTTGAACTGAGGAGTTCAAGATTCCTCTTGAGCTATGAGTGCACCACTGAGCTCCAGCCTGGGTGACACAGCAAGATTCTGTCTCAAAAATAAAAAAATTAAAAAAAAAAAAAAGGAAAAAAGACAATCCAGGAGTAGCAAGAGTAAAACGTGAGATTATCTTCCTTTCTACTCTATTCCCATTATTCCGGTTTCTCCAAGATAACTTGGAGTGCCACTAACTTGGTCAGTGCCTTTTCACACATTTCCATACCTACATATATAGATATACATGTATATCATAGATAAAAACTTAGCTTCTCAGTTAATGTATCTTGGTGCCTGTACGTCCAAGTCACATGCTTTATAATGGCTGCATAGAACAGAGGTGACACCATAGTGCTGAGTGAAGTCTGAGACAGTAGGGGTAGAGACAAGAGCAGAACCAGGGAAAAGGGGCAGGGCTTTGTCAGTGAGTGATAAAAATGTATATGTATTTCCATCTATATTAGCCCAACCTGTGTTAGAATAACAATAGCTCCATATTATTCAGCAAGCCAAGGAAAAAAGTGCCAAGGGCTTTGCATGCACTATTCTTTAAATATTTAAAACAATTGTACAAAGTAGGGGTTATCATCATTCCCATTTTATGAATGATAAAACCCAGGCTCATTCAGACATGAAGGAACTTGCTGGAGGTCAGGCAGCTAGTAAATGATGGGGAATAAGTCTCAGGTAAATCTTCCTCACTCCAATGTTCATGCTCTAAACCACTGTTTACCCCTTTTCTACAAGCAAATCCGGGACACAGCGGCTTTCTAAAAAACATGGCTCTTCATTTTGGTCCCCAAAGACTATTTCAAGCAAGTGAACCATGTTCATCCAAAGGCACCAACCTGCCTGGCTTATTTCCTTGCCGACTTGGTCCACAGTCCTTTGCATTCTGGGAACACCAGGATTCACACAGCCATCCTTATGGCCCTGCATCCTTGGTGACTCCACCGGGAGAAGCCCGGCCAGTGAGCAAGCACTGGGCCACCTGTTTCATGGCTGGGAAAGGTGAGTTGAGATGAGGAGGTAACAGGCCCGTCAAATGCAGTTATTGGAAACTGCACTCATTAGAATACTGTAATTGGTTCCCGCAGGGCATTGGAGGTTAGTGCACAGAGGAGACAGAGAGGAGGGGCCGAGGGGGAGTGCACTGTATGGATTTTGTTTTCTCTCTTAGCTTTTCTCCTCCAGGAGGAAGCGTTAACCAGCCCGGGCTCACAGTGTGGCTGGCGAAGACAGCCTGAGTAGATGGCAGAGCCAGAGTCTTCATCACTCCTCTCAGCTTCCCTCTTTGCATTCTCGTTCTCTCCTCTATCTGCTATCAGGAGCCTGGGGGCCTCATCCCCCTCCTTTTTCAGAAAAAAAAAAAAAAAAAAAAAAAGCTATCGATTAGCAAATTTGAAGAAAGTTCTTAGAATTTGATATGACACCAGTCACACTGAAGATGGCAAATATGATTTTTCAAATAACTTAATGCAAAGGGCAAGGCTTAACCCAAAGTTATACAATTCTAATTGTATAACTGCAGGCACAAGCAAAATTGCAAGTCACCATCCAGATAACAGATAACACTTTTTGCTGTCCACACATAAAGCTGGGCATTGCCATCAGGGCATTAACTGTGTGCCAGGGTGTTTCTTATTCTTAGAGCAAAGGAAGGAGGGGGGTAACTCTCCATCCCTCTGGGTTGGATTCTTTTTCTGAACAGCCATTCCATTCATGGGTCAACACAAAATATGCTCTCCTGATACCAAATTCAGCATTCCCAGTATGCTCTACTCTGTCTTTCTGGCCTTTCTGAAAAATTTGGTGGAGGGGATTACACATTTTATACTCAGAAGTCAGGAACTTTCTGAGGAGCTGGAACTGTTATAGATGTTGATCTGGATGTGGCTCCATGGTTTTATGGACAGTACATTTTGTCAAGTCACACACTTAAGATTAGTGCACATTGCACTTTATGTATCTCTCACTTTTAAAAAGTTAAAAGAAATACTTGTAACTTGGCCTAAAACGCCGGCTTTTAGGCTTTTATCCTTTAATCAGTATTTTCCTAAAACTCTATTTGCCGATACGACGTGGCCCTCCTTTCCACCGAGCCAAATCCTGCGCTTTATGGAGGGCCAGGTGAAGATGAGCTTTTTAAAGAAAATTCACCTTGACTGCCCCAAACACATTGCTCACTAAATCACTTGCAGCAGCTGCTGTCAGAAGCAGAGACAAGTCCAGGGTGATGGAACCTGAGGCTTATACCATTTGGGGAATCTTTTATAAGATAAAGGATACAAAATTATGAATGCAAAATTAAGGTACAAGAGGGAAACTGAAAATTCAGGCCCCTTCCCTTCACTGTGGTCTCTTGAAGCAGTTTAACAGAAATGTTGATTAAAAAGTGCATTCTGTTTGTGACTTGGCTTCTGCTCCCAACCACCTCCAGAATGCACAGGAGACAGGCAAGTGAGAGGGGCTCGCTGAAGCTTCGTCACTATTTGGCAAATCTGTCTCAGGTCAGCACATACATGTCAGCATTTCACTTCAGCCTAGCCTGAGCTGAAACTTCTCTGTTTCATGCACGTGGCCAGCTACCCCGGGTGGATGGTAAAATCCTGCAGTGCGAAACCACCTCTTCACGTTGCTTTCGATTCTCTTCCAGTGCTTGCCAGTGTCTTTTATAGGAACAGCTTTTCAGATTGTTGAGATAAATGTTTTGGGGGAGGAAAAGGGACTCTCAAAGACAGGTGGGGAACGATAAGTCATTAGCTGGATTAAATGAATTCTTTCCATGTTCCCATTATCCAGATAGTCGTTCCACTACATTGTGGCAAACATCTTTTAAAGATTGGTTTGACTGAAAATTAACCCCAGGCCAAATGGAAAGTAAGAGAGAGTCTGGCATGGCTCAGATAGGTATAGTCAGTTCCCTAGTCTGACTTGCCTTCTGCTTGACATGAAGGAATCTACAGAGAAGAAGGAAGAAAAGAGGAAAGAATAGAGAGGGAAGAGAAAGAGAAAAAGAAGAAAGAATAAGGAATAAAGGAAGGGTCTTACGAAAACAAAAAAGTAGGAGATTAATGAAAAAAGAATACTTAATAAAGCTCTCTTTGGCTCACACTCTCTTTTTTTTCTTTTTCTTTCTTTCTTTCTTTTTTTTTTTTTTTTTTGAGGCTGCTGTATTAAATTAAAGTCATACATAGGTTTCAAAGAAAATCACATTTCTGCAGTCTGGTGAGCCCACCTGACAATGCACGCTAACAGAATTGTAAATGTAAAGGGTAATGCTTGTCAGTGCCTGACAGTTCTAAATGGCCTTTTAGTTCAGTACGCAGAGCTGTCATAAAAAAACATAAAAATGCATATGCAGACAGCTGAAACTGCTATGCACATCATTATCTGCAAATGGTATAAGTATCCTGAACAAAAGGCCTTCCAGTTTAAGGACATGCATAAGACATTTCTCTGCCTCCAGCTTTAAAACAAAGTGCTGTCAAGAAAACAAGATTCCCAGTGCCAGAACTGAGGTTTTTCTGTCAATCAGAGAGGTGCTACATTTGTACATATTTTTCTGACCCTGCATATGAGAAGAGCATTCTTAACAGATGTGTATTTAACTTCTGGCAGCTACATCTGTTTCCTCTGCATTTTTTTTCTTATTTCTTTATCATTGTTCTAACAGACCTCTGCAGAGGGGCGTCTTACTGTGTACTTACTCATCTCACCCGATCTTTGCCTTTTTCCTCCCCTATTCTCTCTCTTCTTTCTTTTAAAGCATTTTGTCCTTCTATTTTTTTTCTTTGTAGTTCCAGAAGGCCAAAGCAGCCCAAGTTTGGTCCTGTGGTGATCAAATTGGTAGAGATGTTTGTCATTCCTTCACTAAGCAGTGATATTGTCTGCCCTTTAAAATTGAACGTTCCTTGAGGGCAAAGACAATTTCTATAACGTGAAAGTTCTGAAACCAAGTTGCACATTGGAATCACATGAAGAACTTGTAACATTCCCATTTCCTGGAGTCCTCAGAATGAGCCTCTGAATCAGTCTCTAGGGTTCCAGGGCATTTGTATATTTTAACAAACATCCCAGTGGTTATCATGTTTTCATTCATTCAAGCATGCCATTGAAAAGCATTTATCAGGCATCTACTCTCTGGCAGTCACTGTTCTAAGCACCAAGGATATAGATATAGATGTGAACAAAAGCACAAGCTCCCCAACCTCCAACAGATTGCATTTTATTGAGTGAAGCCAATAAGCACCTAAACAAATATAAATATATGACTGTTACAGAGAGTGACAAATATCTGGAAAAAAAAAAAATCAGAGTAATAGAGAATAGAGCAGAGAATGGTGCAGGCAGGAGCTAAGAGTCTCCATGTGGAGGTCAGGAAGGACTTCACTGGGGAGCTCACAGTTGATACGAGCCCTGAGTGATATGAAACCAGTCATGAGTTGATCTGCGAAGATCATTATTTCACTTTGTTCTTTCAACAGAGCAGAAGTTATTCTCATGCACTTTTGTGGGTTTTGTTTTGTTTTTTTCTGAGACAGAGTCTCACTCTGTCACCCAGGCTAGAGTGCAGTGGTGCTATCTCGGCTCCCTGCAACCTCACCCTCCCAGGCTCAAGCAATTCTCCTGCCTCAGTCTCACAAGTAGCTGGGATTACAGGAGTGAGCCACTGTGCTTGGCCTATTATCATGCATTTTTGAAGAATGAAAGTGATGCACAGAGGAATTAATGACTTGCCCCAAATTACACACCTAGTAAACAGCCAAACTGAGATTCATACCCCTGTGCTCAACAAGATGCAGGAGAATCAGCAACTTCAAGCTTCACTTCTATTTCCACACCTATCCACATCCTGTCCAAACTTTAGGACCACCTGAAGTACACTCTTTTCCTTCCATCATCTAAGTGCATCCATCAATGCATCTATATAATTATCAATTCATATGTGAAGATCATATTCCAATACAGATATTGTATAGGACATTCTACAACAGTTTCCCTAACTAGCTCAATTGAAACCTCATTACTTCAGAATACTTGGGATTTGGACCAGAAAAACTGATTTCCATTTATGTTGCATATGTGGAAAATTCTAAAGAAGACTAAGCTTCTTGGGCCAAGGCCATATTTCACAACTCCACAATTTCTGATTCATTGAGAACATTTTTCATTCTCTTTCACAAGTTTTCAAGTCTTGGTTTGAAGGCTTAAAGCCTCCAGATGAATTGCAAAGAGATATAACAACCTTTAATAATGATTTTTCCCCAGTGATTCCATTATTGGAGATAAACTAGAGCACAGGACTTGGAAGACAATACAGCCAACTGGCTGAAAATGTGAGGCCTGGAGTTGGGGAGATGGATGTTTCTTCCATCTGTGATAATGGACAAACCAAACTTTGGTTCACTCAACTTAAAAATGGTGATAATAAGACTTACATGAAAGAGTTCTTGTGAAGTTAGATGAGATAAAGCCTGTATGGTGCTTAGTACAGTATCTGACATACAGTAGGCACTTACTAAATGTTATCCATTGTTATTATTATAATGATTCTTCCCATTGCACTGTTAGGATGAGACACTGCCATGTGACAAATGGGACCAATCACCAGAGCTCTAAACATGACTATTTTCCCTTACCTTGAAAGACATAGAAAGTGTACCCCTCCCACACCCAACATGCCCAGTTACCCTTTGGGACCTGCTCTAAGGAAGCCATCATTTTTTATACTATGCTTTCCTACTGCCTTTTCTTCTAATAGAACTTAAGTCCTCTAGCTGCTATACAAAATAATGCTCTCCTGCTCCACCTCCTGGGGCTTCACTCTTGCTAAGAGCAATTGGTTTTTATTAAATGTGCGATTTTGTTGCTATGGAAAATATATTGTGATTAATGAGACCCTGTGACCAAGGTTACTTGGGACAGGCTTGGATCGGTTAGCATGATGTCCTTACTTTTCACAGTGCCAAAGTGGGCTGCAGCAAGAACTGCATTATCTCCATTAGTAACTCTTGGACAGGATGTAGTTGATAAAAGGGACAACTTTGTTATGTAGAATTGTAAAGAGATTTAGAAATGAGGTAGTTTAAGAGGTCTAATGTGATGAAATATATAGTACACTTAATTTTTAATTGAAGAAAAGGAGGAAAAATTAACAATAGAAATAGTAATTTATAAAATTTGTCATGCAAGTGGGATGGGCTTTTATGCAAAATTTGCAGTTATGACTGTGCAAAATATTCAAATTACACATTTAATTTAAAATGTGTATATATGAAACGTGTGTGTGTGTGTGTGTGTGTGTAACTTTTAGAGTTGAAAAAAATTTCAGAGATCCAGAGCAATTTTTCTTGCAGGGAGAAATCCAGACCAAGGCATTCCCACAGCTGATCTGAATTAACTACCTCACATGATGAGAGCCTCACTACCTTCAGAGGTCGCTCTAATGGGAAAAGTTCTACATTTTTATCTGACATCTAAATCTGCCTCTTGGTTAACTTTCACCCTGGCCTTTTTAGAACAATGAAGAACAAGATGATTCCATTTGCTCAGAAAAATGTTAAAATTGAAAAGAGACTTGGGGATCTCATTACTGAGGCTTCTCATTCTTCAACTAAGAAAATGGAGTACTTTTTCTACAGGATTCCTCTCCAAGGATGTAAAGAGTTATCATTTTCCTTATTGTATACACTGAGCTTGAGGTGGTTGTGAATTCCACATGGACAGTTTGAATTCCAAGCTGGAACTCAGGAGAGAGTTTCAGACGGAGCCATACATTCAGTGGCCATTGATATTTTTCTTGGTAGCTCAATTCATGAAAATAAAGGAGATGATATAAGATGAAAATATAAGATGAAAAAACATAAAGGGAAGATGAAATCTGGAGGTTCCTCCCCCCCCCCTTTTTTTGTTTGTTTTTGTTTTTAGAGGGAGTCTTGTTCTGTTGCTCAGACTGGAGGGCAGTGGCATGATCTCAGCTCACTGCAACCTCCACCTCCCGGGTTCAAGTGATTCTCCTGCCTCAGCCTCCCGAGTAGCTGGGATTACAGATGCATGCCACCACGCACAGCTAATTTTTGTATTTCTAGTAGAGATGGGGTTTCACCATGTTGGCCAGGCTGGTCTTGAACTCCTGATCTTGTAGTCCGCCTGCGTTGGCCTCCCAAAGTGCTGGGATTACAGGTGTGAGCCATTGCGCCTGGCCTCTCTCTTTATTATATCATTGTGAAATTTAATTTTTTTACTTGCGGTAGCCCCCATATAGCCTAGTCTTTTCTGTGTGGCAAAGATACAACTCCAGAAATCTTGAGAAAGAATGGAAAATTCTTACTGTGAGTTTAAGTGGAGTAGCATATAAAATGCTTCTCAGAAGTTCTAACTGTCCTGCTTTCTGACTTCTCACATTCTTTTCTGCTCTGTAGTTCTTTACTGCAATGCTGCTTCCTCCCCAAATATCTTTTCTCTTTTTCCCAAAGTTGTGCTCCTGTTCTTAAACAGAAAGTGCCTGCTGAGAGTTCAGTTTCCAGACACACTGGGCTACCTAAGGATAGGTGGAGGATCTAAGGGCTTCATAACACCTATCCTCAACTTACTTCACACAGATGAAGGAAGACATGGGAAGTCCTGCCCCTTCCATAATCCCCCCAGACACATATTTCTTTTTATTTTCTCATTAATTGTCTTACTTCAAATTTTTAAGTAGGATATCTGATAAATCTGTATAACATCCTATCAGTAGTCCCCTGGGGTTTTGCTTCATCTGAAAGTTTCATAAGCATATATGCAGAGACTTGATAAAACTTTCAATATAACTTAGTCAATGGTAGAACCAAGTGGCGTGCCAATAAAGACCCTCCTCTAGGTTGACCAAGATAATTTTCCCTTGATAATATTTTCATTTGTTTTCTGTTGTTTATAACAGAACACTTGAAACTAGGTAATCGATAATGAAAAGGAATGTATTACTTACAGTTATGAAGGCAAAGAAGCCCAAAGTTGAGGGGTTGGATCTGGTGAGAGCCCCTTCTTGCTGGTGAGGACTCTCTTTTGTTTTGTTTGTTTGTTTGTTTGTTTTTGAGATGGAGTTTTCGCTCTTGTTGTCCAGGCTGGAGTGTAACAGTGCAATCTTGGCTCACTGCTATCTCCACCTTTTGGGTTCAAGCGATTCTCCTGCCTCAGCCTCCCAAGTAGCTGGGATAACAGGTATGTGCCACCATGCCCAGATAGTTTTCTGTATTTACTAGAGACGGGATTACACCATGTTGGTCAGGCTGGTCTCAAACTCCCAACCTCAGGTGATCGCTGGTGAGGACTCTCTGCAGAGCTCTGAGGTGGTGCAGGGCATCACGTGGTTAAGGGGCAGAGCATGCTAGTTCCACATTATTTTTCTCCTCTTATAAAGCCACCAGTCCCACTTCCATGATGATCCATTAATCCATGAACCCATGAATCCATGAATAGATTAATCCATTCATGAGGGCAAAGCTCTCACAGCCCAATCACCTCTTAAAGGTCCCACTTCTCAATACGGCCATACTGGGGATTAAATTTCAACATGAGTTTGGAGGGAACAAATTTTCCAAAAAAAAAAAAAAAAAAAAGTCTGCCCAAAGCTTTACTAAAATTCAGATTGACTTTATCTATGTCTTCTTGATCTCTGGTTGTGATAATGCAACTTTTAAAAAAGGAACTAGTGTTCATTGCTGGTGAATCCATGTTGGCTCTTAGAAATCACCACAGTTTTTGTTCAGGCTTCAGTGCTTCTCTAGTCAATTGCCTGTCCTAGTATTTTGGTCAAGCCAAGTTAAAATTAAGTTCCTGTCTTTTGTTGTTTAAAAAAACTCATAAAACTGTTTGCTTCTAGCATTATCTCATGGATCTTATTCCTGAAACAGTCTCAAAGATTACAAACAGCTTTACTTAACAACATAATACAGGATTCATATCTACACCCACACACATGTTGTGATTCTCCCTGCTCTTCCCTTCTCTAGCAGTCAGAGGAGAAATAAATATCTTTTCTCACACAGAAATCTTCAACTTTTCTGTCATTTTCCTTTTCACCTGCTAAGTTGAAGTAGTTCCCTTCCTCTTCTTCATGCCCCAAACGTGAATCTGAAGGCAGATCTTGTTTATTGAAGCATATGCTGCCGGATACACACCACCACAAGGCAAACCCTGATCCAGTTTGGAAATAAGAAGTATGAGATACAGAGACAAGGATTTCTGTACAGAGTCCTGAGTTCTGGTCTCAGCTGGACTATTAAATGTTGTACTCAGACCCTTAGGCAATTATTAAAACATTCTCTGCTGCTGTTCATCGAAAACATTTAAACCAATATTGACTTTCCTACTGAACTCACAAGATGGTTGAGAAAATCAACAGAAGAAAATGCTAAGGGAAAAATGTAAAGTACTTTCTTGATGTATAAGGTTAAAAGGATTCAAACTTAGAGTTCAAGCCTTGAGCCGCACCCACTGTCTGTCCGTCATTCTCTACTTTGATTTTAGTGTTGCTGCCTTTTCCAACATCAATTTTCTCCTATTCTTTTGGCCCAGAAATTCCCTAGTTACTGGTCCATCCCAACACACTGCCTTGTACATTTTCAGCAAGATGATTACTGACTAATTGGGAAAACAATCCAAACTCGTGAGGAAATGGGTCATAATGTGTTTTCTCTCTGGGCAACAAATAGCAATCTCTGGACCACCATGGAAGTTATATTCCTGAAAATCACTGGGGTTGTCAAATCCATCCTTAGCAATGTCAAGGTCTTGTAACAAAGAGGAGATCGGAGGAAAGTGGCATTACAGATAAGTGTCTTAATATATACTTTTGAAATGCAAAAGAAAAGATTCTAGAAGGTCTCTACTTCCAGAACACTTTCATCTATGCTTAAAATACTTCCAGTATCTTCTTAATACTTTATGAAATATTTCTATCAACTTCTAAAGCAGATTCTTTCTCTAGGTTTCTACAATTTAAAATCTAGATTTTCTGAAATTTCGGTCACATTGAAAACCTCTCTGCTGAATCTGGCCCAACATATATATGTGTATTTACATATAATATTATATATATAATATTATATCACATATGCAGAAGTTTTTTTCTTACACTGTACTTACAATTTTTAAAATTTCAGTGTCTTGACACAGGGTTCTTTTCTTTGCTTTCCTTTGCTTTTTTTTTTTTTTTTTTTTTTTGAGACTGAATCTTGCTCTTGTTGCCCAGGCTAGAGTGCAGTGGCATGATCTTGGCTCACTGCAACCTTTGCCTCCTGGGTTCAAGCAACTCTGCTGCCTCAGCCTCCCGAGCAGCTGGGATTACAGGCGCCCACTATCATGTCCGTCTAACTTTTTGTATTTTTTTTTAGTAGAGACGGGGTTTCATTATGATGGCCAGGCTGGTCTTGAACTCCTTACCTCAAGTGATCCACCTTGGCCCCACAAATTGCTGGGATTACAGGCGTGAGCCACCGTGCCAGGCCTACACAGGGTTCTTTTCTAATTGCCACAGTCCACACCACTCTGTCTGGTTTGCCCCTGCTGACATTTGTATATTAACATAAAGAGCACAGCCTAGGAGCCAGAAACTTTAGCGGCTAATTCCACAGGGGCATTGATTAGAAGTAAATGTTTTTCCAGCTTTCTCATGTACTAACACTATTATCTTGGTCTTGTTCCTTCTCATCCAAGTCTCAATTTCTTCTGTATAATAAAGGTACTATCGTATTCTCTGCCAACATTGCAAGTATGATGTGAGGGTCACATAAAATAATGCACATGAGTGCAATTTGCACATTGTAGAATATACTGAAAATCTATAGTGTTATAAGGTGGTAGCTCCTGGCCAGCACAAGACAACCCTCTGTCTATATGCACATATTCAGATACCTTACATCATCTGCCAACCAAACTTTGTGAGTTGAAGAAATATAGGAGAAGAAGACAAAGGGTCATTTACCTTGATAGTTAATGCCCTATATGGATTCTATTTATACAGGACTGTCTACAATTTTTCAGTCTAAAAATTACTCTGCACAGTTGCTTAATGGCCCTTTTATCTTTCATTTAATCACATCCAGGACTTCTCACCATTCCTCCATTAAAGTTCCCATTTGTCTCTCTGATCATTCTCTTGATCTTATTTGTATGTGGAGCTGTACATAACATATACTATGTTTCTGGGCTATCTAATAGCAATTGAGGCCTAATGTACCAAACAGCCAAGTAAAAAGAAAAAAAGAAAAAGAAAAAACCCTAAAAACATATTATTCTAACTATATAAAACACACATGCTTGTCTATATTTGGCCATGAAACATATGAGCTTAGAGAGACATAGAACAATGGCACATTCAATGCTATGTTGGAGGCACTTTCACTAGAACAGTGGCTCCCAATCTGGCTTAAGGAGCTTTAGAAAAATATACAGACACTTGGGCCCCATGCCAGAGATTCTGATGTAATTTGTCAGAGTGGTGTGTAGACATTGCTTTGTTTCAGAAAGTTCCCCTCCTCAAAGTGATTTTAATGAGTAACCAGTATTGAGCATACTACAATAGGAGTAAATCTTGGCTCTGGTCTTGTCTTCTATACAACTGAGCCTTGGCTTGTATTGATCAATGGAAATTCTTTCTTTAATACAGATACTCCTCCCTGGAATTACAAGTGTTAATAATACGCTCCCTCTAAAAATTCCACTGCCATCAATCAAGCTTAGAGCAATACAACCCCACTGTGTAAAGACGGAGTTTCAAGGTGACACTATGAGTAATAGTGAACATTTGGAAGCGATCCGAATGCTCGCCAATAGAGGATCAGTTTTTAAAAAAGGCACAGCCAATGCAATGAAACACTATACAGCCCTTAAAAAAAAGAATAAGTGAAGTCCTGGAAGTCTGTCCTGACAGAAATAATTACCCAGAATCCACTTTTAAATGAAAACAAACGGAGGTTGTAGGATATGTATGTAAGATACATTTTTGTGATAAACTTTCTTTAAAAGAAATAACACAAATTATATAATCTCAATTCTTGATTAAACAGAAAAAATTCAAAACAAACAATAAGCCTTATAACAGTTACTCTTAAGAATAAGATGAGATGGGAGAAAGGGGAAACTTTTACTTTTCACTTTGTATTTCTTTGTAATATTTAAATGTTTATAAACAGAATATATCATGTTTATACTTTTTTAAGAGAGAGGAAACGTTTGCCAGCCACACCCTCTCCCCTCACACATATTGCCTTCCAACCCAAATATTAATCTGGCTCTTTTAAAACAGAAAATGATGGCCACTATACTGGCTGAATTTTTTTGCAGATCAAAAACACCCTGCATCTTTTCCATTCAGCATTCCATGAAAGTGCAAGGGAGCCAAGTCTTGTGTGTGGGAAAGTGTGTCTTTGTGTGTGTGGATCTCGTTGTAGTTACAAGGGCCCCTCCCTTTGGTAACAATTTAACACCCACATGCATCCTCAGGAAGGTCAAAAGGGAACAGCAAGAGTGAAAAAACATGTTTTAGAAATCTGAACCAGCTCCCACATCCAAAATTCTTTTCCCCCAAATTGAAAAAAAAAAAAAAAAAAGCAAAAAAACCGACATCATGCATGTTTCCAGGAGTTTCTGGTGGATTTAATAAAACGAGTGGTGATGCGATCCACAGAAAAAGTGGGAAACTGGCAGCAAACTTTTCGTCGGAAATGAGGCACTGTGCTGGGAATAGTATTGTTTTACAACCTAAATGCAAAAGTCATCATGCTTAATTCTGTGTCGTTTTCATAATTCATACAGGGGTCTTGTGGCCATTTGGAAATGTTAGAGTCCTAGGGAAAGAACAATCATGGAATTTCCATATTCGTAGAAAATCAGCACCTCCTCAGATTATGTAAAAAAATCAAAATTCCTTTCACAAAAGAGAAAGTTGGTAATTTCCTGTAATTTTATATTTGAAACTTCGATTGGAATCTTCAGTACACTTAAGTGGCAAAGCAGAAAATCTAATAATCAGCATGTTTTAAGATGTTTCAAGTAAAAGAAATAAGTTTGGAGGGTTCATAACGATATTTAGAAATTCTTTCTGAATGTGCTATGATTCACTGCTTTTTGTTAGCCTCTTTTCACCGATCTATCTTTCTCTGAAGGGATGAGTCAGTAAAATACGATACAATCTTATGCAATGTACAGTCTAGCTTCAGAATCCTTAGGCAACATAGATTGTAATACAAGTTTTACCCTCAAATTCCTATGCAATCTCAAGCATGTTACTAAAACTTTCTGTGCCATTGTATTACAACCTCCTAAAGCATGAATAAAAATACCTGCCTATCTGATAGAACTGTGATGGTGATAAATGAGAGAGTGCACAATGAAGCATTTTTTAAAGTTAAGGGACTATGAAGAGAGGCAGCACAGTGTAAACAGAAATGATACTAACGAAAACTGAGCTGTGTCAGGTAATTTCTGAAAGCTTGTTTCTTCATCTATGAAAGGGGATGATTAATTCATAATTAATTCAATGAATGTTTAGTATCCCCGACGTGTCAGGCACTATATTAGCAGCTTGGAAGGATAATTGTGGCATTCTGCCCACTCACAGGGATATTGTGAGCATCAAGAAGGTGATACCCACCAAACACTTTGGAAAACACAAAGTGTTGCACTTTCATGCAGGATTATTATGCACATTTTTAATTTTTCATTCATTAAAAAAATAAATTTTATGAGTGCCTGCTATGTTAAAGCAACAAATCAGACAAATTCTGTTTTCAGAGCCTAAAGTTTAATATGGTTGCTGAACACACGGATAGAGTTGTAAGTTTTTTAAAGTAAAGTGATGTAAGTATTATATGAGTGACAACCCAGCTTCTAGAGCAACTCTAGACATTATGCTTAATTCTGTATCCTTTTCATAGTTCATACAGGAGTCTTGTGGCTACTTTCAAATGTTCGTGGTTCAGGAAGGATTCCTGTAGGAGATTGACTTGAGCTTCCCTGATGCTGCTGCAGGGATGCTTGTCAACCCACCAGAACTTCATCCATTCAACAGATGTCTATTGAACACCTACTAGGTGCCAGATGTGCTACGCTCCATCATGGGGTGTATTCCCCAGGAAAACATATACACGTGGGTTTCATGTGCATGAAGTTTAAGCCATCATACATTTTCTCCCAGTGCTTCTGAGTGCAGGCCTTTTGAAAAAAAATCTGTATATACCAAACACTACTCTTCTAGACAGGATAGATGCAGTGATGTGCTGATAAACCAGCTCTCTGGAAGCAGGGAGGGAGGAAGAAGCCCTGATTTGTAATATTTGTTGAGTTACATGGTGTAAATACTCCCACTGTGGATGATTTCAAGCTACCAATTGTTTGACACCTGACTTGAAGAAATCCTGAATACTTAATTATTGGTTTTCGTAATTTGGTTTGAGCCAGCCCTAGCACACAATTGAAGATCCAAGTGTTTTAGTTTACTGTTAGTCCAAGAAATGTCAACATAGATTCCTGTTGAGTGGCCATTAAATGTCTCTTGATTCTAGTCTCAATCCTTCCTCAGGAATCTACCAAGTCCTTCCAGGATGTCCCCAAAAGTCCGCAGGGCTATAGCCAGTGTGATTCCATACTAGCTCCACACCCTGCAGTCAGAAATGTCCACATGGGCTAAATAATGTTCTCTAGAATGCTGAAATACCATCTTGTGAAACAAAAGACTTAGGACTCAAATACAAAACAAAAGTAAACAAAAAAAAGATCTGCCCATGACTTTTATAACCTTATGGCATAATTTATAAGTTAAAAAAAAAAAGAGGCCATGTGGTTGGGAAATAATTGATGTCATAATAGGAAAGAAAAAGAACAAACAAGGTCAAAAGAGAGAGCTACCCTGTCCATAAGTCCTTCACACTGTAAACAGCATTCATTGCTCAGGGCACATGCTAGTTCCAAAGAACAAACTCTCTGTATGAGTGTTGGGTGGGACTCAGAGGTCTTTATCCAGATAGAAGCGATTTGCTATTTCACCACAAATTCCAGGCACAAGTACATGCTCCGTTCAACTTTACTAAACACAAAGTGCAATTGACAAGTATTTGTGGAGAAGCTACATAGGCAAGACAGTACCCTTGAGAAGTAGGGAATACATTCCCCCTTCTCCTTGAAGCTTGCAGTCTTCTTGGATTCATCTTATGTATACTGGCAAAAGGGTAGTTTGAGTGAGGAAAATTAAGTATGTCCAGACTGGTGGTTTTTAAGTAACAGGTTGAGGGAAGCCCAATAAATCCCAAACACCTCTAGGCTATTTTCCAGTTCATTTGCTATCTGGTTTACCTATGTCCTCTCCCCATCCCTTCCTTACAGTCTCCACGACATCACACTCAGTTCCTCAAGTAAAGCATGTTCTTTGCTCTCTATGAACCTTCACAAACCCTGTTCCTTCTCCTGAAACAGGCTCAGCTACATACCATTTCCCCTCCTCATCTCCCTTGCATATGATTTTCTGAGAGTCGTACTTTAGATTTCACAATGATTTTGGAGGGTATTTTTTTTTTTTTTTTTTTTTTTTTTTTTTAGCTCTCAGAGGGCCAGAGGACTGGGTTTGGGTACTGCATGGCCATATATGGACACATTAAGGAGAAAGGCCCACCACCTATTGCCTCCATTGCCCATCAGCAGCACCTCTGACACTACGGACTGAACACTAGAAGTGAAATCACAGCTATGTGAGGACGGGAGCCCCCTTTACAATGAGGATCTTCTCTCCCTACCCATAGCCATCACCTCACAATGCTCATGGCTGTCTCCAAGTCTTGTAGAGATGTCCTAACTACAAAGAAGCCTGGGCAATGCAGTTTTTAGTTTCCCAGCCTCTGTGATGTGGATGTTGCACCAGGAGGGCATGGGAATGGCACTGAGTGTGCTGTCTTACAGAAGCAGCTATTTTCTTCATGCAGAGCATAGAAGAGCCAGGATTTAAATTCTAAATTCCAAGCCCATGAATTGAAATTTTACTCTACCCTATACTGGAAGTTACTGGATGGATTCAGTATTTTCTAGCCTCCTCAGGCCCATAATTCTTGAGATGTGTGGTTCTTCCAGGTTTACTAGCAGAGGAACACCTAAGCTTTAGATTTTTGGACTCCTCATAGCCTTCTTTTGTCTCCCTTGAGGATGAACATAGAACCTCTAATGAGTGACACTGTCAAGAGGAAGGAGGTGGCCGGGCGGGGTGGCTCACACCTGTAATCCCAGCACTTTGGGAGGCCAAGGTGGGCAGATCATGAGGTCAGGAGCTCGAGACCATCCTGGCTAACACGGTAAAGCCCTGTCTCTACTAAAAATACAAAAAATTAGCCGGGCGTGGTGGTGGGAGCCTGTAGTTCCAGCTACTTGGGAGGCTGAGGCAGGAGAATGGCATGAACCCAGGAGGTGGAGCTTGCAGTGAGTCAAGATCATGCCACTGCACTCCAGCCTGGGAGACAGAGTGAGACTCTGTCTCAAAAAAAAAAAAAAAAAAAGGTGGGGGAAGGAGGTGCTTTAAGGAGGCAATAGGGCAGGATCTAGGAAAAAAGTTAGGATGATATTGAATAAAGGTCAAATATCATGGCTACCATTCATTGGTTAGGCACCTGGCATGTATTAACTCTGATTCTCCTAGCAATCCTTCAAGGAAAACAGTGTTACCACATTCTTTAGATGAGGGAGTCTTGATTTTAAGGTAAAGACACCTGATCAAAGTCACACAGTCAGTAAGTGATGGAGACAGAGCCAGAAGGCAGGTCTTTCTGCTCCCAAGACTAGACATTCCTAGGTGAAGAAAATAACAAAAGGTATAGGTTATAGAGTCAGAGTACAAGAATTCCAACCTCAATTTATGGGCTGCATAACCTTGGTTAACTCCTTTAAGCTTCCTGGGCCCCGATTGCCTCATATGTAAAATGGAGGCATTTGCATCTATCTAATGGGGTTATTGAGACAACCAAATGAAATAATCTTATGTCCAGCGTTTGGCCTATAATCAGTGCTAAATAAGATGTTCACTGTGCTATTATTGCTGCTATGCCATCATCATCATCATTATTATTTCCCTGTGCTGCTGCCTCTCCAAAACACAATATCCTAAGAGGGCAAATTGTATGTTGAATAAAAATGCTAGAGATGCTCATTTGCACAGCACATTCATGGGACCATGAGCTCCTCACTCTTGCTGGAGTGGAGAGTTCCTGCAAAAGAGTAGTGGGTGATAAGACTACAGACAGATGCAGAGCTGCATTGCACTGAAAGCTTTGAATTCCCTGGGAGATGGGCTCAATTGGGCCCTGGCAGGGACCTGCCTCGGGGGGTGGCAGTCACAGAACTATTCCCAGCCGCTGTGCTTCTCATCCTCGCCCCAACACAAAAGGGAAGGATGAGTGACACCTCAAACAACTTTGGAGAGTCTAACAACAATTTTCAACTTCAAACAGGCCACACATAAAAGTTGAAGACTTTTGCTACAAACCCAACCACTGGGAAATCACTGCCTGGCTGACATTAATTCCCCAGCCACTGTGAAGCCGTTACTGAAAATGCAACTTTTTTTATTCCAAGTCCTTTAACATTTCAATCTAGGGCATTGGCAATGTGGAACAAATCCAGGTCAGGTCCTGCTTTAATCCCCAAACTGAGTATCAGTGTTAAGTCCACAAGGAATTAAGACTCAGAGGTGAGGGCAGGGAAAGACAAAGGGCAATAGGAAGTTATTTAGATACCACTAGAATTGTCTTTCTTTATATTAGGATCAATATATGATTTGGGTTGCTATTATTTTTGTTGGCAGTGAGTTTCCAATTTTTAATCTCATATTACATTCATGTAGCATTTTAGAGTCTATAAATCTGATCTATGTATTATCCTCTGATTTCATTTGCTTTGTGGGGATTGAACAAGTTAGGCTGCCGAATGATGAGGTTAGGAAAAATAGGAACCTCCAAGATCATCCTACTTTTGTTTTAGCATGAGCCATCTCAGAAAGCATTTGCCATGGCTTCACTGCCAGGCAACGTCCGAATTTGGAACAGCTTCCACATCACCAGAGGTCTAGACTTCAAAGTGGAAATCATTCACTGAGTTTCTGTTAGTGCAATGGTGTGTGGCACTGGAGACTGGGGTAAAGGTACAACCCTTATTTTAGAGGAGGTTTCAGTCTTGTGGAAAAATAAACAGCTCCTTAGGTAATCACAAGCAGCGGAGAGCAAATGAGGTACAGTTAAATACAAGTTGGGGTAGAAATGTCCGTGCTCAGTGTTTCATGGGACAGGTTGAAAGATAGTTTTAATGTTTGGGGATAAATATGGCATAAGCCTATTGTTTAAAAAAATTCACATAGAAAAGTAAAAGAAAAAAAGTAGACTGTATCTTCAGACCCCACTACTCAGAGGTAAAACAATGTTAAAATCCTATTTAACATTCTTGAGATATCTCTCTGCAGCCATCTGATTTTGCAGAGCTGTATGAATGGGTATAGCTGTAGATACAGAGATTCATATGCGAAACCACTCTACACGTGCTGATTTGTAAACCTCTTTTTTACTTTAGAATATCACATTGACAAATTTTAATGTCAACAAAAATAGAATTGTCACATCATTAAAAAAACTTGAATCCTATTTCACTGTATGGATATACCATGTTTAGCCAGTACCCTTTTGATAGTCATTTCAGTAGTTTGTAATTCTTCATCATTTATTAGCAATGACGTGATGTTCATCCTTCTGTGCACATCTTGTATACTTAGGTGAATGTCTCTTTAGGGTAAATTTCTAGAAATGGGATTGTTTTGGATGACTCACACTTAGGATTTGACAAAAATGGCCAAATTGCCTGATAGGCTACTTTTAAAGTTTCAAGTCCTAGACATCTGGTTGTGGGGTAGTCTTTTCTGCCTTGAAGCTCACTCTTAGCTCCCTGGAACTTGCAAGAAAGGTCAAGGTGGAAAGAATGTGGAGCGGGAAACACACCTAACATGTGCCTGGTTCTGCAAGACTTTTTATGCACATCGTCTAGTGTAAGTCAAACGTCATTCTCAGGAAATTGGTATCATCCTGGTCACTTGATATAAAAGAAGGGCTGGGAAGTTCAGAAGCTGGGTTAATTTCTTTTCTTTTTTTTTTTTTTTTGAGGCAGAGTCTTGCTCTGTCGCCCAGGCTGGAGTATAGTGGCACAATCTCGGCTCACTGCAACCTCTGCCTCCTGGGTTCAAGCGATTCTCATGCCTCAGCCTCCCAAGTAGCTGGGACTACAGGCATGGGCCACCATGCCCAGGTGATTCTCTTTTTTTGTATTTTTAGTAGAGACAAGGTTTCACCATTTTGGCCAGGCTGGTCTCGAACTCCTGACCTCAGGTGATCTGCTTGCCTCGGCCCCCTAAAGTGCTGGGATTACAGGCCTGAGCCACTGTGTCCTGCCTGAAGGTGGGTCAATTTCTTAATTTCTCAAAGAAAGAGAGAAGTTCAACACTGAAACTTGGGCGTTCATGGAGTTACAAGATGCCCTGGAGACCTAGAAGATGAGTAATGGAAGTAGGGTGAAGAGAACAAGCTTTATTTACTTTGAATGTGTGCCCCAAACTCCACTTTGTCCTAGTCCTACTAACACTCATTAAAAACCAGCACTACGTATGAGAGCTGTGCCACTGCTCTCTCTGTAACTGGCAGCACTTGCTTAGGGCTCCTAAGATTGGCTCCTTATGGGGTTGGCTTTTTCATGAGCTTCGGTGTGAGAAACAGGTAAGTTTTCTACTTCTCTAAGATCTTAATATAGGAAAAATTAGCCAGAAGCTTGTGAGGGGAAGCTAGCCAAGGTGTGTGTTTGCTGGAAATAAAATCAGTGAGCCTTCCAGGGCTTCCAGGGCTGGGGGAATGGACGTGGGGGTATTTCTTCACCATCTGTCTCAGTCTCCAATGTGTCTTGATAGATGGTTTTCCCCTATAACCCATTAGTCACCTCATTCCTCTCCCTGAGCTCTGTTTTTTGAAATATGGTTATCTCATTTGAATAGCAATGAGTAAGTGCATTGGAACCTACTTGAATGCATTCTAAAAGCATTAAACTTGGAACATACAATTCAGTGACATACAAATTGCCAAACTATAGTAAAAATTGAAGTGATTAAAACAATTTAATGGCATGAACATTATCCAGAAAGGAAGAGACAGAGAGAGACAGAGAGAGAGAGAGAAATTTTTTCCAGTGCAGTATCAGCCCAGTGGTTGATATTTCGGAAGAAGTGGGTGGAGGCCATTGCCAAGAGAAAGTGAAATAATTGATGAAGACCCAAAGGAAAATGTCCTTGATCTTGAAGTTATTACTTCATTTCATGAAATACATTAAAAGTCAGTGAAAGTCTATAAAGTCAGAAAGTCAATTGTTTTTTTCCCCTTGGATACAATTCCAATATGTGCATATAAACATGTCAGAAAGTTCTCTAAAAGAAAAGTATAGCTTGGGATCTAGGTCATGCTTTCAAAGAGCCTTATTATACCCGTTATGAAGTGGACACTCAGGTATTTGGCTTGGAACTTTTATCCACACCCAAATGGCTGGGTGATTTGTAACTTGCTATCCACATTCTCATAGCTGTTTGGTCAATGCAAAAGCCTCAAATTAGGCTTGATGTTTATTAGAAAATACACACACACACACACAGTCTCTGAACTATCATTCAGCAAATGATGTCATAAGCTAACCACTATTTCCAAGTACCTTTGCACTGGAGCTACATTCTAGTTATATGTTCTTCCTCCCTCCTTCCCTCCCTCCGTCCCTCCCTCTCTCCTGATGTTCTTTCCTTTCTCCCTTCCTTTCTTCTTTTCTTCCTTTCTATTTTTATTCTTCTCCCTGTCCCTCTCTCTGTTCCCTCCCCTTCTCTTTCTCCTCCTCATTCTTCTTTTTAACATTCGTAGCACAGGAAATAAATGATTGACTTCTTCTTGTCTTATTCCAACCGATTTCATTCTCTTTTGTTTTGGAAATAGTGCTAAAAACCTCAGGAGGAAATGTTTTTTGTTCATTGAGTGATCTTGATACTTCCTGCTTCTTGTCAAGCCAGAAATAGCTCCTCAACAACTGCAACCAGGGAGTAGCAAGAAGTGCAAAAATGAAATAAAAATCTGTGTATTTCTCCACACAGAAAAAAAAAAATCCATTTGTTCATTCACAAATAAATAAATATTGATTGGACTCCTCTGATGATAGGTCTTGTGCCCATGCTGGGGCTACACCAACAGACAAAAAAAGAGATGATTCCTCATATCACTGAACTCAGAGTCCAGCTGATCAATACTTACCTTGAGAAACAGTGCTGTGGACATGATCTGTTACTCTTCCGGGTAACACAAGGAACATTTGTTTCTCCACATGTGTCACCATGGGGTCTGGGAGAATTAACACCATCTTCAGCTAAGAGTGAAGTCCTGACTGATCTAAATTGATTAATATAATCTTATCCCTATAGTACAGTATAGTACAATTATTGCATCAGAGATGGACACATGAACTGTGTTGGTCCAATCAGAGACAGTATCTTTGCTTAATGATTAAGGAAGGAGAACCAACTTCTCTGTCTGTCTCTCTCTCTGTCTCCCCACCCCCCAACCCCCTTTCTCTCCTCATTATCTTCCTCCCCATTCCTGCTGAATGTGAATGAGAAAGTAACAAGTCATACTGTGGCTACGAAGGGCCTAAAGTGAAAATGGAAAACAGAAAGAAATCAGGTCCTTGGTAACATAGTAAGCTGCTGGATCAAACCCTATCTAAAGCTTCTTGATGTTCAACTCCTTCTTCATCTAGATACAGGTTTTACTTGCATTTCCTACCCCTTAGAGGTGAAAGAATACTGATACACACAGGGACATATGGCTTATTCAACAATTTGAGAAATACAATATTGTACTCACAAAAATGTTCCACGTAACTGAAATGACACTTTATCAAATATACTTGATTTATTTTTTATAATCATTATTCTAAATTATATTATACACATTGGTGCCTTAAAAATTATGCCAAATAAAAGATGTGAGAAGTACTCATATAATCCTAAATACCTCCTCCATGTTCCATAGTACACTGACGCCTTTGCAAACTACTGATGTGGATCAGATTGTTGTCTACATGCTGAATATTTCTGAATGCTGTCCTTTTTTAAAAGCTGCATTTTGGAGTTTTGCAGTTATATTCTAAGCTTCCAGCTTCCACTCTGTGTGAAGATCATGATGCCAGCCTTTAATAGCTATTTCTTCCATAAAAATTACTGCTTCTAAATCTCTTACAAGCTGGGAAACCATATTACTGAGTTTGTAAGAATTGTTTTTAAAACAAGAGTGAATGGACACTATGTAAATGCCTTGGGAACAGGTGGCATGCAGCAAGTCTCCTGTCTATTACTACTACTTCTTCTTCTTCTTCTTCTTCTTCTTCTTATTATTATTATTATTATTATTATTATTATTATTATTATTATTATTATTTGAGACGGCGTCTCGCTCTGTCACCCAGACTAGAGTGCAGTGGCGCGATCTCGGCTCACTGCAAGCTCCACCTCCCGGGTTCATGCCATTCTCCTGCCTCAGCCTCCTGAGTAGCTGGGACTACAGGCACCCACCACCATGCCCAGCTAATTTTTTTTTTGTATTATTAGCAGAGATGGGTTTTCACCCTGTTAGCCAGGATGTTCTCGATCTCCTGACTTCATGATCCGCCCGCCTCGGCCTCCCAAAGTGCTGGGATTACAGGCATGAGCCACCGCACCTGGCCCCCGTCTATTACATATTCTTAACCCTATTGTTGGAACTCTAAGGCTCCATGTTGAGGCCTGAGAAGCCAACACAGGAGATAAAAAGACAATAGAGCTGTGGGGGTCCTGGGAATACACCGTCCCCAATTCTGCTTCAATCAGTGCATTTCCATTTTTATCTGTTTTATATAACAGAGTTCAGAAAAAGATTTCATTTGAAATAAAGAGTCAATTCTTTAAAGGAAAAAAAAAATGCTCCCCTATACCAGTGTATGTGATGGAATACTGTACTAGTTATTTTCAGGTAGAATATTTTCCATAGCAGAGGCAAAGTCTTGGTTTTGGAAACTTACTACACAGTTCCAGTGAAGAGAAATAAGAAATAAGAATTGCAGTCTCTACCTTGTGGACAATGGCTTAATTTAGTTTTACTGATGTTGTTTATTCAAATCTCACCTCAACAAAATGCATCTTTGCAAGGTCAACAGTTTATTCTGTTCCATTAAATCTAAGGTGTTATCAAGATATAAGATATAAGGTGTTATGTAAGATATACCATTACTGTATGTAGAACTAAGAAAGAAAAAGCATGGCCAGTTAAACCATACACTGTGCATATCCTTTGTGCACCACTTCACATACAACAGTTCTGTGCAGTGTTTGGCCTGCTTCTGATTGCTTCCTGCCCCAGAATTTCTCTGACACTGCACTGCAGAATGCCAGGAGCCTTGACATTTACACACCTGCAACTTAAGGATGTGGGGAGGTCATGCTCCATGGAGCAACCCACAACCAACTGTAGACAACGTCCTCACAGCAGATGATTCTAAACCAAATTTCATAAAGCTCTCCACAGAAGGTCCTGGGAATTACTAGTCACATACAGGCTAGGTCATTCAATAACATTACCTTGCATTGATTTTCCCCGCTTCTTGTTCACTTGCTCTCTCCTGGCCCTAGAAATCCATTCTCAAATAAGCTACCTGCATGCAAACCTTTGTCTTAGGCAGGTATTGTGAACTGTAAGACATATCCCAATTTCATAGATGCTAAATATTTTCATCTAAGAATCATGAAATATGGTAATTTATGAGAAAAAAAGACAAATTTGTTAAGTAAACAAGTTGATATCAAAGACTGTCACCCCATACTTAAATAAATAAATAAACAGCACTGCAATTTTATTTGTAAATGGTTCTGCTTTGCATCTCATCCACAGCCCGGGCAATGTTCCACAATGAGCACAACAATGACACTTTGCCCCTGTAAGCTCCTCAGGCTACAAAGAGGAATTAGAGAGTTCACTTCACTCTCTGCAGAGAAGCAGAAAAGTCAGTGAGAGACTTTTATGATCTCCCTCCATACCTGTTCCTCCTCTGTTAAATAAATGGCACCTCCATCCACCCAGGTGTCCATAACAGAAACTGGAAATCATCACTCATAACTCTTTTCAAGAAATAATGCTCAATTTATTATCAAGTTATGTAAAGTCTGCCTCCTTAGAATTTCTCAAATCTGTATAATTCATCTTATCTTCATTGCACCATATATTTCATGCCACCAGTATGTTTCCCTGGGCATTCATTGCCTCTGAACTGATCTCCTACTTCTCCTTTACCCTACTCCAACCCATTTTCCATACTATTCTTTCCATCTGTCAGTCTGTCCATTCGTCCAACTGTTCGTCTGTCCATCCATCCATCCATCTGTCCCTCCATATGTCCATCCATCCATATGTCCATCCATCTGCCCACCCATCCATCCATCCATCCATTCATCCATCCATCCATTGTCCATCTGTCCATCCATCCATCCGTCCATCCATCCATACATCTATCCACCCATTTATCATCCATTACTTTGTCAAATAATTATTGAATGTTTATATGCAGGCACTGTGCCAGAGTTTGAGGAGTCAATGTTGAACAAGAAAAATATTGTCTTTGCCCTCATGAAATTTTACAGACAAGTATAAAAATCAGGTTACATATCTATATAAATGTCCATATATATATATATATATATGAACATTTCAGATTATATATTTATACAAATCAACTTGACACTTTATCCAATCTACTTGATTTATTTTTGATGGTAATTATTATAAATTATATTATAAACATTGGTGCCTTAAAACTTATACCAAATAAAAGATATGGAAAGTACTTATATAATCCTAAATACCTCCTCCATGTTCCCATAGTACACAGACAACTTTGCAAACTATTGATGTGGGTTAGATTGTTGTCTACATGCTAAACATTTCTAATATTGTCCTTTATTAAAAGCTGCATTTTGGAGTTTTGCAGTTATATTCTTAGCTTTCATCTTCCAATCTGTGTGAAGATCACTATGCCAGCCTTTAATAGCTATTTCTTCCATGAAATATATTTATATATTTATAAATATATTTTACATATATAAATGTTCTGATTTATATATATAAATTAATCTGAAATGTTCCAATTTTTATATATTTATATATAAACTTGACAAATATTTTTATATTAAATATTTAAATACCATGCATAAATATTTATAAATATATAATATATACATAAATATAGATAAATAAACTTGACAAATATTTAAATAAATATATATGTATGTGTATATATACATACATACATATATTATGTATATATAAATTGAATATTTTATTCCCTTTCTTTAGTGATACTCAAATAAATTCCAAAATCTTAGCAGGTGAGCCCTATAAGATCTTTCACAATCTGGCCTCTCAATATCTAGTCTTGCTGCAGATCACACTGTGACGCCCTCCCTCTCTCCCTCCCCCAACACACAGGCACATCCTCTGGTCACCGCTACAGTGGTTTTCTATCAGCTCCTGTAGCATCAAGCTCCTTCCCATCTCAGGTCACCAACTTTCTCTTCTCCACCTGAAATATCCTTCCGTCTCTTCATTTCCTGGTTAACTCTGATTCCCCTTCAGAAGGAATGCCTTCTATGAAGCCTCTACTAGGCTGAATCCCTCTTTTAAGAGCACATCGCATGCTGTGGCACTCATCAAAAGTTTAATAAAAGAATACATTTTTAATTCGAGGTTTATGTTTTTTGTTAGACTGCAAACCTATTGATGGCAGAGCCTTTCTTTATTGTATATGCAATGAGCAGCTCAGTGGCTTTCACATAGTAAATGCTCTTAAAACACTTGTTAAATGTGTTTAAGAAAGATCTTCATGATAGCAAAGTAAAAAGAATATTGGACAATGATTCAGGAGGCCAAGGATCTATGCTTTATCCTTCTTACCCTTTGTGGGCTGCACATATGCCACTTGCAAAATAAGTGGATACCTACAGAGATCTAAACTCTCTTACAGTTTCAATTCCCACAGACATAGGATTTAACAATTTAAAGGATTAAACCTCCAAATTCGAAATTTTCACAACTGCCTGAATTTCAAATGTGCTGGTCCATCACAACGCTCTCCTTAAAGTGCACTGGGCACATTTTAAGGAGTTTAAATTGAAGATATTTAATGTCTAAATATATTCTTGTTTCAATTGAGATATATAACATGCATATTATATATGCCATCTGAAATGTTCAGATACATATATAATAGATATTATATATAAACACATATATAATAGATTTTATATATAAACACATATAATAGATATATATAAACACACATATAATAGACATTATATATAAACACACATATAATAGATATTATATATAAACACATATATAATATATATATAATTTGTTGAAACATCTACCTGAGCAAATAAAAGACATGGTGCTTTTATGGTACATTCTGAAAGGTAACTTGAAAGAAATGGTAAAAAAAAAAATTTAAGATTCATCTCTAAGTTAATATTATAGAATCCCAAAACACTAGATTTTAAGATTTTTTATAACATTCTCTTAATAACAATTTGAGTTAATCATTTATTGAATAATCACTATATTCTAATAAGATATTTTGTTCATTATCTACATAGTGCTGTGGTTTGCATGTGGGGGTCCCCTCCAAAATTCATGTTGATAAAGATGGCAACAATATAAACCAGGGACTACTACACTGAGGGAGGAAGAGCAGAAAGGGTTGAAAAACTGTTGGTTACTATGCTCGGTACCTGGGTGATGGGATCATTCATATCCCAAATGTCAGCATCATACAATATACTAAGGTAACAGATCTGCACATGTACCCCCTGAATCTAAAATAAAAGTTGAAAAATTTGGGAGGCTGAGGCAGTGAATCACTTGAGCCCAGGAGTTCGAGACTAGCTTGGGCAGCATGGCAAACTCCTGTCTGTACCAAAAAACAAAACAAAACAAAAAAAAAAAATTAGCTGAACATGGTGGCATGAGCCTGTAATCCCAGCTACTTGGGAGGATAGATTGAATGTGGGAGGTCAAGGCTCCAGTGAGTTGTGATTGTGCCACTGCACTCCAGCCTGGACAACAAAGTGAGACTCTATTTCAATTTTTTAGAAGCCGAAAAAAAGTAAAATAAAAAACAAACAAACAAAAAACCAAAATTCATGTTTAAACTAAATCCTCATTGTGATGGTATTAAGAACTGAGACTTTTGGGGAAATGATTAATTCCTGAGGACTCTACTCTCATGAATAAATTAATGCCCTTGAAAAGAGGCTTCAGAGAAAATTCTCTCTTTTATGCCCTTCTGTCCCTTCTGCCATGTAAGAACATGGCATTTGACCTCTTTGGAGGATGCAGCAAGAGGCTCTTACCAGGTACCAAATGCTGTGCTTGATCTTGAACTTCCCAGCTTCCAGAACTGTAAATAACAAATTTCTGTTCTTTATGAATTACCCAGTCTCAGGTATTTTATTAGAGTATCACAAATGGACTAAGTCATACAGCCATTCCAAATTTCCTTTGTTGGTATTTTGTGATGCACCTTCGTTTCATCCTTTTACTTTCGACTTAGCTACAATCTTATATTCAAATTTTATCTCTTATAAATGACATATTGTTAGGTCTTTTTCAAAAAGTTAGCTGGACAATCTTATTAGGGTATGTACCTTGACTGTATTTACTGATACTCACTGGGGCTTTCTCTTTTCTAGTTCTCTATTTTTTGTTTCTTTCTTTGTTCCTTATTCCTGCTTTCCTGCATTCTTTTGGATTTGTCATATGTCTTTTATTCCATATTTTGTTCTTTAATAGTGTTTCAATTATACATTCTTGTATTTTATTTTTAATAATTTCCCTAGATACATCAGTATGCAATCCTGAATTTAACAGTTTATTTAAGACATTTATGAGTTTAACCACTTTTATTTTATTCTCCACCCTTTGTGCTATTGTTGACATATCTTTTCACTCTTATGTGATAGACTCTACAAGACAGTACTATTACTGTTCTTTAAACAGCAATATTTGTTTATATTTCCCTATCTATTTATCCTTTCTGGTGTTCTTCATCTTTTCCTGCTTACACCTGGGTTCATTTTCCTTTAGCCTGAAGTATTTCCTGTAAACTATGTCTTAGAATGTCTATTTGCTTGTAATAAATTATCCCATATTTTGTTTGTCTGGAAGGTCTTTATTTCACATTAATTCTTGAAAAACACTTTTACTGGGTATGGCATTATAGATTAGTAATTTTTCCCATAAGCACTTTAATGATGTAATTACATTGTTTTTTGGCCTTAATAATTGCTACTGAATAGTTAGTTGTTAATCTAATCATTCCTTCTTTGAAGGTAATGTATCTTTTTCTTCTGGCTGTTTTTAAGAGATTTTTCCTCTTGTTCTGTGTTTTCTAACTGTGAATGAGATATGCCTATTTAATTTGTTTTTTAATGTTATTTGAGATTCATTGAACTTCTTGAATCTGTGGATAATGGCTTTCATAAATTTTGGAAAATTCTTGACCATTATGTATTTATATGTTTGTGTCTGCCTCAGCATCCTTTTTCCTAGTGTAACACCAACTATAGGTATTAAACCTTTTTAGTGTTTTTCATATGGCTCTTATACTCTTAAACTCCGTTTTGTTCCTTTCATTCTTTCTTCTCTTTGTGCTTTGTGGATATTATTCATTGGCCAGTCTTTGAGTTTAATAATTATGCCTTCTGTTACATCCATAGTTCTGTTTGAAAATTGTATTTGAAGTTCTAGAATGTTCATTTGATTGTTTTTATGTACTACAACTCTAGGTTGAAATTCTAAAAATGTTCATCTTTTAAATCTACCTTGTCAATTTTCACCTCTATTTTCCTTAGCATATTAATCATAGTTATTTCAAACTCCTTGTTTACAAACTTCAATATCTGGATTATCTGCAGGTCTGTTACTACTAGATTTTTTTTCTTGATTATTGCTCATGTTTCTCTGCCTATTTTGTGTCTAGCAATTTTTATTCTATTCTGGACATTTAGAAAAAGAACTATGAGGTCTTCATATGATATTTCCTACCAATAGGGGTTCCCTTCTCATTTTGTAGACAGATACAGTGATAAGCAAATCTCTATCATCCTGCAAGGAATTAGTTGAGTTTGGATTGGGTTGAAGTTTTAGTAAGATGTATCACATCTTTGGTTCCTCAGATGTGACCCTCCTAGGCTTTTGACTGGGAGCCTTGAGGTCTCAATTTCTTCAACTCTAGAAGGGTTAACATTTCCAGATTTTGAACTGAGTTCTTCAGCCTCACATATTATACAAATTATTGGTTGTGTAGGTTTTGTAGATTCCGCTCCCTCTAGTGAGAGCTTTTTCTCCTAAGTCCCTAGGATGACCAATTCATGATGGTTTTCCTGGAACTCTCTTGGTGTTAAAACTGAAAAACCCACATTCTGGGAACTCCCTAAGCCCCAGGTAAACTAATACAATCGGTCACACTATAATCACCACAACACAGCAGGAGTTTTCACTTTTCCTTTCTTTCCCAGGCCCCAGTTTCTCACGCCTTCCTAGAACTCAGCAAGTTTCCCTTGTATTTGAGCTCCTCTATTTTCCAGTTTATCATTCCAGATTTTGACAGCCAAAAAACTGCTGACTTGTTTCTCCTTTATACAATCCCTCAATTTGGTTTAAGTTCAGTTCTTAGGCCACTCGCAGTGATAACAGCTTTGATATTTGTCCCCTCCAAATTTCATGTTAAAATTTCTTCCCCAATTTTGGAGGTGGAAACTAACGGAAAGTGTTTGGGTCATGGGAGAGGATCGCTCATGAATGGCTTAAGTACTGTCCCTATGGTAATGAATGAGTTCCCATTTTATTAGTTAATATGAGAGCTAGTTGTTCAAAAGAGCATGGTACCTCCTTTCTCTCTCTCTTGTTCTCTCTCTCACCATATAATGCCAGCTCCCCTGCCCCTTTCACCATGGCTGGAAGCTTCCTGCTGCCCTAACCAGAAGCAGATGCTGGTGCCATTCTTCTTTTATAGTCTGTAAAACTATGAGCCAAATAAGCCTCTTTTAATTATAAGTTACCCAGCCTCAGGTATTCCTTTATAACAGTGCAAACCAAACTAACACACCCAGAAATTGCAAATGCCTCCAGTTAAGAAAGCTGCCAGGGACCATTAGATTTTCTATAAAGAAAACCTGGAGTTTTAGTTAGCCTAGTTCTTTGTTTGTTTCTGTAGCCCTTCTTTGCTTTAAAAGTTGATTTTTGTAATTTATCCTTTTTGCTTGGTTGGTGCAATGAGAATTTTGGCCTGCCATGTCTGATTAGCCAACTTTGAAGTTGAAGTCTACAGATTATGTCTCTTAATATGTAAACTTATAAGATAGGTGCTATAATTATCTCCACTTTACACAGGTATTGGGAGGTTACATGAGTTTCACAAAATCACGTTGCTTCTAAGAGTCTATCTGGAACTCAAGACTGTCAAGCTCCAGAGCTTTTATTCCTTAAATTATATTAGTATAACTTTAAAAACTAATTATAAATAGTACAATTTTCAGATACCAAGGTTCTGAAAACTTAATTGACTTGCCCAAGACCCTAGGGAAAGGTTGAGACAGAGTCAGGATGAAACTTCAGAGCTCTTGGGCCAATGTTTCTTTCAGAGCCACATAAGAGGACATCCAGCATGATATATACATAAAGAAACTGGTAATACTCTAGATGCAGGCATTATGCAAAGGAAAAATACTTGCAATAAATTTCATACATCATTAATTGCCACCCTGCATGTGGGGATTTTCACTAATTTATGTTGTACACACGTGGTTATAATTTATCTAAGGGCTGATACACATAAACATAACTTCAGCAAAAAATGTGTTAAAATGTATGTTTTTTAAAAAATTATAAATAAAATATAGTCTTCAAATATGCTAGCTGCAGTGCCTTTTTCTTCCTCAAGTGGGATTGCTTTTCTTCATGAAACATCACAAGGGAGGTAGAACTCTTCAAAACTGAAGCTACTAAGAATGCTGATTTCAAATGGTGGTGGGGAGAGGAAGGGAAGGATCTTAAGGGTTTTATTTAAGAATCTTATTTCTTTCAATTAGGCTGATCTGATTCTTGCCTGTGGATCATTTTCTTCCTCCAGTGAAGGAAATATCACCACAGAGACTAAGGAAATGACTTCCTTTGGGTGAGGATAAAGCAAGACAATATCAAAATGAGGGAATTGGTATAAGAACAGAATATAATCCCCTACCTCCAACTCTCTCCCCTGTTGGTTTGCTCTGTGTTCTGCTCTGCTCTTAAGGCTTCTCATGTGGACTAAAGTACCACATTGGTAAAGTTTTTGTTAATATAGAGATATTTCCTAGCATAGAAGGTGTGGTGGGCACACAAATAAGATTTCATTGTATAGCGGAAGTAAAGTTGGGAGGTCCTAGTGAGGAGATCCTGATGAACTAAGGAAAAGTAGTGTCATCCAGTGTAAATCTGAGACACTAAAGAGCAGGAATGACATTTGGCCTCATCCTTTCCCAGCATCCATTGCCCTAGTGAGATCCTCAAGGGAAAACTTAGCTTTGGGCCACACTTCTTTAGGACCTATGGCATGCCAAAGTCCACCGCCCTAGCAATGATATGATAGGTATTGTTTTAGGAGCTGGGAACACAGTGATAGAAATGACAGGCACGAGTATTTCCGGAAATTCCTGCACTCAAGAATGATGGAGAATATATGCCGGCCAGAAAATAAGTATACATAAACACACAAACGAAGTACATGCGTCTATTATGCATCCAATCTGTGCCATGGATTTTCTCCGAATTCTCTGATATCCTCAGAGTGTACATAATACCTTAGCAAAGAAGTGAACAGTACTTTGTACGTCTACAGCTACTAGCATCCACCCAGATCAATGTCCTAATGTCTCCAAGTAAGCCCCAAACACCTCAGCAGCTGTATTCTGGCAGCAGAGACGCAGCTGTCTATTCCCAGATGTGTGCCATTCAATCGCTAAAAAGGAGAGAAAGAAAGAGAAGCAATATAGGGGGAGGAGCAAACTGCGGGGGTTAGAGAGAAGAAAGGGGATACAAGCAAGAGAGGTGGAAGAGTGTGTAATACTGGATGAACTGTTGGGCATTCGGAAGCTCTGTGACCTTTCAGAAACTTCACCAAAATTCTCATCTTCAGAGATACGCAATATACTGACTTCCTTTTGCAAGACATCTGTGAAGGTCAAGACACTCTCCAAGCACTCCTTTCCTGCCTGCTGTCCCCAGCCTAACACTACTCATGAGGAAGTAACCAGCAGCCATCAAAGATTGGCCTCGGCACATCCTCCTACACCACCAGGACTGCTGGGAGGTGGTGAACTGCATTTTCTTCTTTTTCTGTGGCTTCTGAGTGCAGATCTCCATTTGTGTAGAGCCAATGAATGGTAAATATCAAGTCCTTGACTTTCTTAGACCTGTGGGACTGGTGTAGAAAAAAATAAAAGCGCTCTCAATAGTTTTATGCTCCTTTCTGAAGCTGACCTCTCCTCTCTGTTTGGAGTTCCTCTGCCTGGTGTACAGAGAAATAATAAAACATGGCAGAGTACAGTCCAGGGTTAAAATGTCATACATCCACTTTGGACTGTATTATGAAATGGTACCATGAGACTCAGGATCTGTCTTAAGCCTCAAATCTGAGTTCCTTTCCCTTCTGCTGCTGCTTAAATTTTTGCCCTAGCATTTTGTAAGTTGGCTCCATCTTCCCCAGGAATATATAGAAGGTGTCAGTTTATATTGCAGGTTCCAACATCAAACTTTTTTAAAGTCCCAGCATAATAATTTACTATGCATGCGGTCATGGCAAAATTACTTCCCCTGAGTAAGCCTCAGTTTTCTCATCTGCAAATGGGAACCAATGATAATGCCTATTCATAAGGTCGCTTTAAAGGTTAAGTGGAATTAAAAAAAAATTCTCTTAGCACGATGTCTAGAAAACAGTAAACACGAAGCATGTCTGCTGTTAGTTTTATATATGCATATAAGCATATATATATCTATATCTTGGGGAGGGAGGGATTCATCAAGTTTGATCAATAACTTGAGTAATACACATACACACATACACACACGTATGCATGCATACATTTTACATATATATATATATATATATATATATATATATATAT
>NC_045437.1:132120659-132181794 GCF_002776525.5 Piliocolobus tephrosceles
TTTTTTTTTTTTTTTGAGACAGAGTCTTGCTCCGTTGCCCAGGCTAGAATGCAGTGGCGTGATCTCGGCTCACTGCAAGCTCCATCTCCCAGGTTCACGTCATTCTCCTGCCTCAGCCTCCCGAGTAGCTGGGACTACAGGCACCCACCACCATGCCCAGCTGATTTTTTTGTATTTTTAATAGAGACGGGGTTTCACTGTGTTAGCCAGGATGGTCTTGATCTCTTGACCTCGCGATCCACCCGCCTCAGCCTCCCAAAGTGCTGGGATTACAGGTGTAAGCCACCAAGCCCGGCCACATACATATATTTTAAACTCCAGTTGTTGACTTCATCTGCCACCCAGTGTGACAGGTTTATCCTCTAGAATCACATGAGCCTGCCTCACCACTGTGCCCTAAGCCAAGCAAGGCCCTAGAAAGAGTGAAACTACTGGCATTAGGACCAAAGAAAGCCAGCTGAAATAGGAAGCAACGCATTCAAGATTTTTTTCTTGTTTCTGCCTAAATCTCTGTGAGTCTTTTGCTTACTGGATGAAGACTTCTTTTATCTAATGTATAAGATTGGCCTCTATCTTCAGCATTTATTTTCTCTTCCAGAACATGTCATGGTGACTCCTTTAGTGAAAGAACACATTCTTTCCTGCTGATTCGCCACATACTCCCTCTCCATTCCTGCCACCCAGACACCCGCTCCTAGTACCAACCCTCCCACAACTCCGCTCAGGTTCTGTGTTCACCGAGTCCACAGGCAAAATGAACCTTTAAGGGCTCTTAGCTTTGCCCCACTCTGTTCCCCTCCAAGTCCCTTCCCCCTCGTCCCGTGGTGTTCTTCCCACGGTATCCCAGGCTCCTCCCCACAGTCACATCTGTCATCAACTTTTCGGTCCCACAATTGTTCTGTCCTTTCTCAGCAAACTTGTGGCTCATTATAAAATGAACATCCCCTAAACCCACAAGCATGCATGTCCATGTGAACACCCACATATCCATACACACACAGAACTTTTCTTTACATTGGAGATAGAACAACTGGGCGCAGCATACATACAACTGACGGAAAGAATCAGGAAATACAAATTGTTTTGTTTTCATTCCATGCTGTGGGGTCAACACATAGGTGACGCCAAATCAGAAAGTAGTGGCTTTTAACCTTTCTTTGATCATGGACCCTTGTAGAATATTACAAAAGTTATGAACATTCATCTACATAAGAAAATGTCCATATGCCCAGGACTTTGCACATAATTTCAGTAGAGGGGGTTGGACTTAGATCCCATATATCTTTAGGTCCCCAGGTTAGGACTTTTAAGTATAGAGAGGTACATTGAGTGCTATAATAAATAAATAAGTTAAGTAAGTAAATAAAATAATTCTAGTTATTGAATGTCTACAATGTGCCCAGAACTTCACTTGTAGTTTCTCTGAAGTTCTCAGTACCCTTGCAAGTTAGATATTACTGTTTCCATTTTGCAAATTAAGAAACTGGGGCTCAAAGAAATTAGACTATCTCAGAGCCATTCAGCTGGTAAAGAAAAGAGCTGGGATTTGGTCCAAATGATTGATCCTTTCCCCTTTTACACTGCCCTCTGGTCTTTGGACTCTAAACGGGCTCCAGTTCTGTACCATCAACTATTCTAGTTCATTTTATATTTAGTGGCTTTACAGCAAGGTCTCTGAACATTTATAGAGTTAATTCAAACGAAAAGCCTTGATTTAATGCCAGGAGAGTGACTAGAATTAACTGCAGATGATTCCATGCTAGCTCTAGTCATCATCTCTGACAATACCACTCAGATGCAGAATTGTATGTGGTCTCTGGAGCATTCTAGACCATGATTCCCATACACTGAACCCTCCAAGTAATTTACACAGAAACATCCCTGCATCCCTTAGTTTTTTTATAGACTTGTCTCAATAGAATTGGAAGGCTTTGATGCAGTGCTTAATTTTCAATGCCTATTGTCTTTTTAAAAAAGAGCATGCACAAGTGTAGCCTGACACACCTTTGAAGCTGTCATCATGTCCGCATTCTGAAATGTAATGACCATAGGATTTGCCTTCCAATTCTAACTATTTCTACTTAAGGAAGGAAATTTACACAGTGGGAAAATATGTTGCCCTTTGCTTTGTTTCCTTTCCTTCTGGGGGAGAGTTATTCATGTGTGTCTTGAATACAATAAGAAATAGCACATGCTACTATCAGGATGTTTTCAGAAACATTATTTTGAGCTTTTATTCTCATAGCTAAACTCCACTGTGATTCTCACGTGACAAGAGTAAACTATTAATAGGATTCCAACTTTTTTTTTCCAGTAGACCCTGGAGAAGTCTCCTTTGCCATGTGAGTGAAGGGCAGATCAGATCTTGACATGACACATCGATTTAGTTTCCAAAACAGTAACTTTACTAAGTAAATCATTTCAGCGCTTGATTTTATTTATACATGCAAATCTGGTTTTCATTTGTTAGGCTCGGACAAGGGGAAAGCTAATAATCTCATCCAAAGCTGAGTATGTTCCATCCTGGAAATGTCACAAGGTTCACAATCACATAACCTGCACTCTGCCATGGGTAGATAAACAAATACCTCCCGAATCCATCCTACAGACAAACAGCACTGAGATAGGAGAACTCTGGGGTATTTGCAAGGATGAGTCTCAACTCAGGCCAATGACTCCTTGGCCTTTTTCCTAGCATTATGTAATTCTTTTCCAATGGTTGTATACTGAGAGGAGGAAAGTGGAGAAAGATGAGGAAAAACATGGATAGTTAAAAATTCTGGGCAAGTAAATATTAATAGCTTCAACATAAATTACAGGAACTAGATTTGTAAATTGGGTTATTCTCATAGGAAGAAATCTGATTATATCTGAAGAGGTTCCAATGTTATAAGCAGGATATATGGGTTCTGGGAAGATACATCTATCTCCAATATTTCCCACACTGACATGAAAGTCCACCAGTAATTCCTTGTTTTAAGCATGGTCCTAGCTTTTATAATTCTCTTTTAGTGTGCAAATAACGTAGCAAGTTCCATGCTCCTTTGGTGGCAGGATGGGCTCTGTGTTCTCTTCATTTCCTCTGATCCTTCCTCTCTCACTTTTGGTGGGAAGGAGGTCTTCTCACATAACAATGCATCAATTAGGCTATGTAAGAACAAGAGAGAAGTTCCTGAGTTTTGTTAGTGCCCCACTGTTCCTCTGATGCCCTGAAGATTCAGACAAAAAGAGCCTGGTTATTTCCATGAAGAAAGGTGCATACTTGAAATGGGACTGTTTCTATAACAAGGAAAACTATAGTATATAGCTGGGAACCTGGGAAAATGTAAAAAAGAAGGAGGGAAAGAAATCAAGAGAACATCCCGGTTCTCTTAAAAGACACCCCAAGAGGAAGTAAGAAAGATACCTTTGTCCTTCCTGGATTTCAAACATTCATCATTGGCCTCAAGATAATATTGTGTCTTTCTCGTGGATGGGCCCATCCCACATGCCTGGCAGCTGTTACAGAGGGTGTCAGCAGCATTAGTTATTTCATTACGTAGCTTTTCTTCCCAGCCTGACAGACTGAAGCTCAGGAAAACACTGAAAAAAGGAGGGAGGGGTCATCAGGTGGGGTACAAAGGGAGCAGCCATTCTTTGTTAAAACCAAACTTTAGTCCAGGCCTCATTTAGAAGTTTCAGCAGATTCTCCTTTGCAGAAAAAGAAGGGTTTTTGTTTTGTTTTGTTTTGTTTTGTTTTTTTCCTTCTCCTCCCAGACAAGTCCTTGGTGGGTTTATTCCAGGTTCTATGAGCAACAGTCCACTTTTAGAAAATCGATCAGATCCCATACTGTGGAATTCCAACTCGTAGGTGTTCACAGAGCTTCTCGATTTGTGAGGAGGTGGTTACATGGCCCCAGCACAAAGAGCATTTGGGTTTTACAGGCAGCTGAAGAAGGCAGTGTAGTTTTTGCGAAAAGACCAAAGATGCGGGATGCTTCAGCACCCTCTTAGGCAATAAGAATTGGAGCATCAGAGCAGGGTCCTCTCAGCTTCCTTCACTTGGTAGTTTGTTTCCGCTTGATTTTATATTGCTACTTTGGATTTAATTTGTTCCAGTTCTAAGAGGATTATGCTTTTAGTACCATCCTTGTGATGATTAATGTGTACTAATTGTTTTACCTTTGAATCGAGACTCTTTGGAGCTGTCTAGGCAAAAATCTCCCTTTTGTAGGAGGCAGGGCTGATGAGCAAGAATCCCAGGGGGGCCTCCGCTCTGCTTCAGGTTGATGTGAGGAGAGAGATTAAAGAAAGTGTGGAAAGTAGCTTTCTTTTTGATTGTGCCCCAATGGAAATTGTGTTGTCCCACACATTGTATTAACCATTCTGGTGACTTAAAAAGTAGAATCAGTCTGAGCATTTAAAGGGGCCCTAATGAGAACCTTTACTGCTATGGGGCTTGCTTTTGTCACATTATAGGAAGCAGGGCTGTGATTTGTCACTAATTTTCATCTCGGTTGTCTGGCTCAGACAAGAGGCTGGTAGCCTAACGAGCAATGTAAATCAAATCTCTTTCTGTCCACTGATTCTCAGGTGGGTGTAGACCATGGAGATGGGGTAGACTGGAGGACAACAACAGATAACAGCAGGTAAATAACACAGCCAGAGATGTCCCCTTGCTAGGGATCAACCCAGAGATCTCTTTATTCTGAGATTTTGTTCAAACCTTATGACTCTACAGACATTAAGTAGCAAGTAGCTTTCTGAGTTTTTAGAACGCATATTTAAATTCACTTTAAATATCTATAAGTTTCCTTTCACGAACATGTCCCAAAATTGCCCCCAATGTTCTTATGAATGATCCCACTAAAGAAACAGAAAAGAAAAGGAGAAAAAAGGGGAGAAGGGAAAAAAGACAAAGACAAGCGATTGTGCAATTTTATAAGGTTCTCTTTTAACAGCGTAATTACAATTTCAGTTGTCACTCAGAAAGGTTGAATGACAGATTCTAGCCAGTTGCTTGTGAAGCTGGCAGCATGTCAGGAATTACATGGGGAACTCTGTGAAAAGCACAAGTCCCTTGGCCCCAAACCCATTCCATAATCCCTTACCTACCCACCTCCTGCCCAATATAGGCCCAGGGGAGAGCCCAGGCAGTTTTTATTTTTAAAGAGTCCTAGGTGATTTCTAACAGACTGTCCAAGACCAGCTATGGAGAACCTCTTTAAATATATTTAAAGAGAACATCTTTAAATATATTCCACTCAACTGGTTAAGTGCTGACATTGGCTGCCATGTGTCTGCACTGGGCTTGGTAGCAGAAAAAGAAAAGAAAGAAAGTTTACAAGGTCTTCCTGCATGCATTTCCTCACAACCAAGGAAAACGATTTCTACTAATTTCCCATGGAAATTCTCAACTGTGAAAGAAGCAAAGAATATCTAACATACACCTGTGGTTCTCTTTATTTAGATATTTTAAATGTGAAAAAGTCATTTACAAAACAAAAGTAGACACATTGTTGGTTTGCTAACAGAACTGGGGGCTTGTGAACTTCGTAGGGCAAAGAATGCAGGAAAGCATATTTTGGCAGCAGACAGAGGCTGAGACTAAGGGGACCAACCTGTCCTGGTTTTTCTATGATTTCTCCTGTTTTAAAATTGAAAACTGGGACTGTTCTGGTTTGAAACCTGTAAGTCCCACATTCTGGGAAGCCCCTCAGTCCCAAGAACACCAGGACAGTTGGCTACCTACATGATAATGTCCATATCAATGCAATCAAGAGGGTCAATTCTATTGGGACAATCAGTCAATTCACACCAGTGATTGTCTGTACTGACCTTTTGCCTAGATTGGCTGGCTGTTGTTTTGATGCTGCTGATTTTGATGCTCTGATCAGTACAGAGCAAATGGTCAAATACCTGAAGAAGAACTCACTGAAGAGTGTCAGAAGCCCTGAGTCAGGGCTCTGATGTTTCCACATCTTGTTGCGTGATTTCAGACATCATCCCTGGGCCTAAATTCTGTCCTCTGTGATAAAATTGGTACAAACATGTTGTAAACATTAACATTCAAATTTTATAATACACATGGAAGCACACTATAAATTTTAAAGCTCTGCACGAATGATTAAATGTACATGGATCACAAAGCCAGAACCATAGTAGAAGAAAAATTATTTTCTTGGGAGAGACTACTGGAATGGAAGGAGCACAGCTGGTGAGTTGGGTGGATCAGTACTGCAAGCTCAACTCTTAAGCAAATAGATAGGTTTCCTTAAGCACAATCCTGAAGGTGGCATCCTTCTTAGTTTATGAAATCCTGAGTTTTATCAGGTGGTTCTGAATCCAGCCCGAGGGAACAAATCCACCCAGGCTAAGCCAACTATGGCATCCCTACTGCTCTTTGCTAGTGACTTGTGTAGGTGTGGGTCATGTGACTCACAGTGAGTGAAACATAGGAGCAGTCTGCTCCCTGAGGCAGGTTTATCCTGCTCAATAAAAGAGATAGTAGCCCAAGAAGAAATCCCTTTTTGCTTCTCTTCCTGTCTTCCTGCTTGGGACATCATGTGTGAAGATGCAATAACGGGGGCCCCTATCTTGAACCTGGAAGAAAGACTAATGTGGAGCATCACAAAATGGAAAGATGAAAGAACACTGGGTCCTTGAGAACATGGCTAAACATTCAGAACTGCCCACCTTGTGGGTTTATTGTTTGGTAAGAAATATTCCGATCCCTAAACCACAGCTACTCAGAGCATCAATCGTAGCATGGTGTGATTCCATGAACTGTTTGTTAGTGGTCCACATTGAGTTAAGCACAGAAATAGTAACTGTTTATGAACTTTTCTAGCAATATGATGGAGTAATATTATGGCTACTGGTTCTAAAAAAATTTTTTTTAATGAATATAAATATCTTCTTGGTTTCTTTTCTATGAATTCATTTTATTGTAGTTTATATAAAAGTATCAATCTATGATATATTGGAAATTAGAGAAAAAATTAACTGGTATTTGTTGCAGATAGTTTCAGAAGTATTGCTTAAAGCCAAGGTTTGGCAAACTACAACCAGCACAATATCTGCTCTTATAAAGTTTTATTAGAACATGGCCAAATCTTTTGTTTACATATTATCTATGGATATATGTACATATTATCTAAAGATACATATTATCTTTTGTTTACATATTTCCTATGGATATGTTTATGTTACAACACCAGAGTTACGTTAGCTTTACAGAGACCTTACACCCACTACCGCCCCCCCGCCCCCGCCCCAATCCTGAGTCTAAAATGTGCCCTACCTGGCCCTTTTCAAAAACAATTTGCAGAGCTTTGCTTTAACAACAACAAAAAAAAATTTGCAGAGCTTTGCTTTAACAAAAAGTCAGAAAACAACAGATGCTGGAGAGGACGTGGAGAAACAGGAACGCTTATACACTGTTGGTGGGAGTGTAAATTAGTTCAACCATTGTGAAGACAGTGTGGTGATTCCTCAAGGATCTAGAACTAGAAATACCATTTGACCCAGCAATCTCATTACTAGGTATATACCCCAAGCATTATAAGTCATTCTACTGTAAAGACACATGCACATGTAGGTTTATTGTGGCACTATTCACAATAGCAAAGACTTGGAACCAATCCAAATGCCCATCAGTGATAGACTGGATAAAGAAAATGTGGCACATATACACCATGTAGCCATGAAAAAGGATGAGTTCATGTCGTTTGCAGGGACATGGATGAAGCTGGAAACCATCATTCTCAGCAAACTAACACAGATACAGAAAACCAAACACTGCATGTTCTCACTCATAAGTGGGAGTTGAACAATGAGAACACATGGACACAGGGAGGGGAACATCACATACCAGGGCCTGTTGGGGGGTAGGTGGCTAAGGGAAGGACAGCATTAGGAGAAATACCTAATGTAGGTGACGGGTTGATGGGTGCAGCAAACCACCATGGTACTTGTATACCTATGTAACAAACCGGTATGTTCTACACATGTACCCCAGAACTTAAAGTACAATTTAAAAAGAAATTCTCAGCTACATATTCTCCTACTTGCAGTTGAAGTCATTATAACTTATTTATAGGTAATTAACTTTTCCAGATCTTAGTATGCTCATATATAAACTAGAATGACAATTACACTGGTTTGTTGAGAGTATTGAATGAGATAATGCATATAAGGTTGTCAATAAAGCATGTGCCTTATGGTAAGCATATAATATGTAAGAGATCTCTGCTTTCTTTTGCCTGTCACCACCCTTTAATTAAATAGCTACTGTGTCAAAGGCCAAGAGTTTCTATTTTCAAATCACGGGACATGGTAGCTCTTTGATATTCTATTATTTCTCTCCACTGTCAGTTGGGAAAACTTCATCTTCAGCTAGGAAGTTGGACCCAGTGATTAAGAATAATGCATTGACAATATCAATGACCAGATTTTAGGAATAAACCACAAGGCTTTTTAATATTGCCTGGCTTAAGGTTCTGAGGACCTGACATAACAAAAAAACCTTTCTAAGCAGTGAGGAAAATGGGTTGAGAGCTCCATTTTTACTTTCTGAAATGTAATGGAGGATACTCCTTGTGTTGTCATGTGCTTTATTTTAAGACTGCATTCCTGGCCGGGCGCGGTGGCTCAAGCCTGTAATCCCAGCACTTTGGGAGGCCGAGATGGGCGGATCACGAGGTCAGGAGATCGAGACCATCCTGGCTAACACAGTGAAACCCCGTCTCTACTAAAAAATACAAAAAAACTAGCTGGGCGAGGTGGCGGGCGCCTGTAGTCTCAGCTACTGGGAGGCTGAGGCAGGAGAATGGCGTTAACCCGGGAGGCGGAGCTTGCAGTGAGCTGAGATCCGGCCACTACACTCCAGCCTGGGCGACAGAGCGAGACTCCGTCTCAAAAAAAAAAAAAAAAAAAAGACTGCATTCCTGAACTCTTATTGGTAACAGAAAACTAATGTGATTCTTTTTTTCTTTTTAGGAAAGCTAACAATGACTTCAGAAGTGTGTGTTTGTTATCAGATTTAGGGCACTTGTCACATTTTGGCCTGAAGGCAAGGCAAGGGAGGGTTTGCAAAAATATCCAAAAAACGTCTTCATCGCTCTTTCTCTTTTCTAATTAAAATGCAGTTCGTCTTACAGATTCCAGAGCATTTTGGATTTGTGGTTGCAAGCATGAGGTCATTTTTCTTTCCTATATGACCACAGTGAATTTTTAAAGTCTTTAGTGTTTGGTAACAACAGACAAATAACTGTGGAAACCTGAGAGCTGAGCTCAAGTTCTTTCCAGAGTTTTCCCATTATTCCTCAGCATGGGGTAAAAATGAGTCCACCTCGCTGGGTTAGTGCCAGGATCCCTGAACACCCTGCATGTGAAGCTAAAATGTAAGCTCCCCTCCAGATACAGTGGCTAACCAGGCAATACAGAGGTGAAAAGCAGGCCTCTCGTGTCTCTTGGACCTGAATCTGCACACTGGTTCTGTCAACCTTGCTGGTGACACAGAGCAAGTCAGTTATTTAACCTCTCTGAATTTCATCTTCCTTATCTGTAAAAAGAGCAACCTCCTAGGCTGGTTGTAAAGATCAAATATGAAAATGAATGAAAAATGCTTAGCACAGTAGCAAACTGGAGTAAACAGATTTGGCCCACCTTTTCTTTGTTTCATCTTTCTCTTAAGCTCAGCCCATAAAACTCCGGAGGAGCTGACACCAAGTTCAGGAGGAAGTCCCTGATTTGGTTAAACTGATCATTGTAATCAGATGCCAGTGACTGGTTCAAAAACCCAGACTTCCGTAAAATAGCCAATCAATGCATGCTATCATTCTAGGGGAGAGTATATGACCCATGTTGGTCCAGTAAGACTGGTTCAGAGAAACATCCCTTTCCCTCCCTTGCTGGATGTGAGCAAGGAAGCAAGTAACTTCAGCTATTGCTAGCCATCATCTTGTGGTCATAATGCTACCTCCTCCTGTTGCTGCCCTCTACCAAGGTCTTGGCTGCAACATCATCCTCTCACCAAACCTACTCCACATCTGCATTATGGATGGGGAGGGAGAAGCAGCAGGCAGGCTATCCTCTCGAACACTGGACAAGTATTGAGTTTCTCAGTAGGCTTGGGGCAATAAAGAGAAGCCCTTGATTTAAAACAAAACAAACCAAAAACCTAAAAGATGTTCATAAATTACCCACCACAGTAGACAAATTAGGACATGTATTTAAATTCTTTCAAAAGTGCCTATGTAAAAAAAATAGATAAAAACTAACAGTGATTACTGAGAGAGTCCTATAACTACAGGTTGCAACTATGTTTATCTGTGTATATACAGACAGTAGCAGGGCACAGAAAGTAACTGCTAAAATGTGAGACGTCACTACCCAGAAAAGAGAAATCAGTACAGGAGCTGGACAATGTATTAACTGGTATCCTGAACAAAGGGCATACCTGCATGTTCCTTTTCCACCAAGGAAGCAGCCCTGTTCTTCCCTAAGTCTACAGACGTGCTCTCATCGCTTCTTCTGGATCAGTAGCTCTCAAATTTTAGCATGCACAGAACTACCTGGAGGGCTTATTAAAACACAGATTGCTGGACCCCACTCTCAGAGTTTCTGGTGCAGTGGTGTGTGATGGGGCCAGAGAATTAGATTCTCTAATAAGTTCCCCGGTGATACCAATGCTGCAGGTTCATTGCAGATTCAGGGTCTGAACCAGTTACGTTGTGCTTCTAGCAACTAATGCCCAGCCAGACTCTCCTCTATATTGAGAGTCTTTGTTTCCAGGGCTACAGAACTCCTGCTTCATTCCTGGTGGCCAAATGCCTACAGATTCAATGACTGAGTCTTTCTTTTAATTCCCCTAGTGCCTCAGTATCTATCCGAGTAGCAGCCTCATAAGCCACTGCCTCTGGGACCTGGGTCTTCCTTGGCTTTCACAAGCCCTCCCCAGGATGTGAATTGAGGCTTTGAATCCTAGTTCCTGCTGCCAACAACTTGACTCTGCTGATTCCAGTGACAAGTTGGCAACTATGTTTACAATGATAACATGGCATCAACAATCATAAGAGCTTGTCTATCTCATACTGGTCACAGGCCACCTGTTGCTGCTGTCAGACTCCACTTGACCTCTAAGAGTGGTCCCCACAATCCTATCCACCCTAGATGCTGTGACATCAGCCCTCCGTCTGCCTGGCTCTATGATGGGATTCATTCTGAGGCTACTCCTCTGGATGGTCAGCTTATTCTCAAGGTTAACCTGGGCAAAATCCTGATCCAGATAAAGCATCACTGATATTTTTTCCATAATAATGTTTGTCTGCAAGAAAAGTTACCTAGTTTATCAAATGTCTACTTCATTTCCAAAAAGTGAGGTACACATTCACTGCCATGGCAAAGGCTGGCCTTCCTTCGTTCAATGAATTAAGACTATATGCTTTGGGCTTACATTTACTATCTAGGAAATAATTCTGTTTCCCAAAATATGGGCCACATGCCATCAGTGGTTTGTGAATGTTTTAATGTGACACACTGACTTGACATCACTTACATTGCATTGCACAGTGAGAACATTACTTTCTTTTTAATTCTCTTTGAAACCAGTTGGTGGAGTCGGGAAAGAAAGAGGTTTTTTGGGATTAGTATATCTTCCATATTTCATCTTTTGTTAATCTCTCTTTTTATGTAACAGAGAGGAGGCCACAGGCTGAGAACTCCGGTAGACTAATAGTGGCTACTAAGTATGTGATAACGTTGTCTTTTTTACTATTCTATTTATTTCTATGGTTCCTTCCATTTACAGCAGGTAATACTGACTTTCCATTTATAGTAGTGATTTACAGTTCCTTTTGTACGTAAATATGTATAAGAAAGAAGAGGATTTTGTTTAAAGAACAGTATTATATCAACTAGGATATCGGTGTTAGGAAAGTGTGGCAAAAATCATTAAGGTCAAAAATGACTGAAATATGAAAAATGTTGACGAAAGGAATGCATTGTCCTTTGTGCCAACATAGTCCTTTGTTCTACCATGAGTAGAACAAACCCTGAATAATGTTTTCTTTTTCTCTTTTGCCAGTGGTGAGAACAAATTGCAAGGAGTGATTATACATTCTATAAATATTTTCTGAGAGCTTAATCAACAAGTTACTCTCTCTTGCACCTTTGAGAACAAAGTTTAGGTCCCCCACTACCTTCATCCTCAGCACAGACTCTGCCTGCCTCCTCGCTCTCCTCTGCCAGTCTCTCCAAAGTGCCCCATAATCCCGCCATATTGGCCTTTCTCCAGTTCCTCAAATCTTAATACACCTCTTCCCTTCTGTCTCTAGGCCTTTGCACATACTGGCCCCTCTCTCTGGAATACCCTTCTCTCCTTCCATCTCTTCTTTTTTCACTTGACCACGTCAGCTATTGGTTTAAATGTTGCTTTTTTTCAGAGACGACTTGCTTGACTTTCAGGTCAGTTGAGCATCTCCCCGATGGCACCTCATTCTTCTATTCTGAAGCACTCTTCACAACTGTAATCAAGTAACCATTTAGGTATTGATTTGTCTCATGTTTCCTTTGCTGGACTGTAAGCTTGTGAGAGCAGTGAGCTTGCCTCATGGTTGGTTCTCAATAAGTATTTTTGTAAATGACTGAATCATAACCTATGACAGCATATTATGTAGACACTACGGCCCTAAAATAAAACTTAGGTAACTAAATGAAAAGAACAGAATCATTTTAACAATTAAGGATTGAAGTCAGGTACCTCTGACCACTAGTCATAACGAATGGCCAAAATTATGTGTGCATTCAGTGAATCAAATCACCCAAGCACACAAACCTGGCCCTCTACATTTACTGCTTATAAAAACAAAAGATTGAGAACATTGGTTGAAGCCAGATGTTCTGCAGGCTGGATCTTGTTGTCCTAACATGACAGATTCTCATAACTGGAACTGTGTGTATTTGAGATGCTGGAACATAAGATCCAACCCAGAAAATATTTTGAAATAATGTTGTTCAATTACTTAATCTTTGTTAGGCTATTGAAGAGAAAACTCTTATATACACTATTATAAAAACATTATGCCCGAGTCTCAAGTTCTGGAATATCCAATTACAATAGCTTTTTTTCCACATTCGTATTCTCTCTTTTATTTAATTGCTCTTAACATTTGGAGCAGATTTATTGTATATGACAGCGAGCAACATGAGCCTGTGTAAGAGCCGGCCATGCCATTTCCTGCTCTCCACCCACCCACTGTCCTAATATCACTCTTCCCTGCCTTCTAGCATCCTCATTAGCCCAGCCTAGGTCTTGTTCCCTGCTTGAAGTGTGGGCTGTCAGAAAAGCACTCTAGTAGAGTAAACTGCCCACCAGCAGACTCCATCTCTCCCTCTCTGAACTAACCAGAGCTTTGATTGAAATCAATTTGTCACCCTATCCTAGATCAATCTATAACATGTGAGATAAACAAAATAATCTTCATTTCTAAGATGTCTCATCAAGAGTTAATAAGTAGGTAGTCATTGAGTGTTTCCTGTCAGCATGTGTCTGTGTGTCGGTGTGTAACAGTATAGCTTGTGTGCTTATGCGTGTGTGTGTGTGTGTGCTGCTCCATTTTGTCATGCAACAAGTACCTTCTAATTTTGGCTGAAACCATGTGGGATAAAGAAACTTGATAAATAAGTGGGATTTTCTGAGTCATCTGCAGCTCTTCTCCATACCCCATCTTGGACAGCCTGCCCAAGGTAAAGGAAGTGGAACTGAAGACATGACCCTATTGAAGACAAGTGGTGGGAACGAAGGGGCAGAGAGGCCTGGCTAAGATGGAGGCACACAGATTGTCAAGAGCCCAGTGCAGGTGCTCTGAAAGCATGACACAAGAGACCCAGAGCTCCAGAAATCCCTTCCCTCTTACCCATGTTGACTGATCACATACTCAGAAGTTTTGTCCAAACTGCAAAATATTAATTAGTGATTTCAGAATTGAAACTGAAGTCTTTTTGACTCCATTGTTGAGGCACTTAACCACTGCAATCCATGAAACATTTAGATATGCTCTATTCTCACTTAACAATACTGAATTTATGCAATGACTCTGAGGAGGATCTGCTCTTCTACAATTGTGTGCAAACTGATTTTCTTAGAAACTTTTGAGTGTGCACAGCTGTTTTGAGAAGAAAATATTTTGATAGAGAAACTTCTGCTTCGTTTCATCTAGGGAAGAAAACAATGGAGCTATCAAATGCTGAACGGAAAAGTTTGTATAAAAAGGCAACAGCATCTAGAGTTGCCTCTTTTCAAGGAAGAAGGAACATTAAGAGAAGTGTGGGCAGGGATCTTTCTGCTGGAGGCTAATTGGCAGTCCCTTTGGAAGGAAGCCAGAAATGTCATCTTGTTTCCAGCCAGGGATATTGATTTCAATACTAATGGAGATTTGAACTGGACCTTGAACAGTTTACAAAAGTTCCTCTCTCTGGTCAGGAAACCATGGGCTTGATGTTCAAGTGAGTTTGGGATGTGCTCTGTGGCTATGTAGCAAGCCCCTATACCTCTGTCCTGTCATCACAGTGATTCTCAACATCTTTTCTCTCTTCTCTTCTGCCCTGGGAAACATCGTCCTGTTATAGAGAAGTGCATTTACAGCTGAAATTACCAAAGTGGCCCGTTATGTTTATCAAGACAGAAAAAGAAAAAAGATTACAGTTTGTCCCAGCTGTCTGCAGAACAAATCTCCTGCTATTGGAAGGGTAGTGATCCATGTTGGGTTTTTTTTTCCCCTCTCTCCCTCTTAAAAATTAAGTACATGTAGGAATACCCTTTGAGATGTGATTTCAGGGGAAAAACATGATGATTAGCAGGACAAAAGGTCAGGGCATTCCAGAACATTGAGTTTTCCACATAGCTGCATTTTGGGGTTGTGTTTCAAATCTGCCACCACGTGTGCTTCTATCTCACACGAAGGGTATCAGGGAGATCACTAATCCCAAGGGAAGGTTTTTCAGAGATGAATTCACACCAAACTGGAGTGGGGTTGAGGAAAGGAAAAGGAGGCTGAATTCCACTGACAATGGCTAATTGTTGTGACTAATTCAGCTTTTGGAAGGTAGAACGCCATGGAATGTGTGAGCTGCAACATGGTTCCTGTTTTAATTAGTGGCACCACAGGGAGAAGATGGGCTTATAATTGAGTAGTTTGCTGATCGGTCAACTTCAACCCATAATCAGACATGCTGAGAAGTGGACATTAATGGGGGAGCTTTGACTAGCAGGAAGTCTGCCCCATTAGCATAGCTGGTGTCAAATCAGGTTGTTATCTTTCCTCTTGATTCTTTCAGGAAGAAGATGCCAAACAAAACGTTTTCTAGACTAGCTCTCTCACTCACTCTCCATCTACTACATCTCTGTTCCCGTTTTGCTTAGCAAATCTCTGCACAGGCACACTAACATGAAATGAATGACTGGCATTTCCATCTTGCAACTTTCCCTCCAAGATGTATTGTCGAATTCTCTCTTCTCATGCCAACACCACGACTATCCATCACCGTATACAATCCCCTTCCATAAATGCACCTTAATTTTTCTTTTGAAAAATTCTCTCCCTCCCACTCTGTGGAATCTTGATGAGACTCTTATTTAAGGGTTAGACTCTCTGTTTTCTCCTCCCACACATCCCCACCCCCACCAAGAAAGAATTGGAGTCGTGATCCAAATTAGGCCATCTGGATTTTTTTTTCCCAAAAACTTTGACTCTCGAGAAAGATGTCAGAAAAGAAAAATAGTTGAAGCTAAAGTTTCTAGTAGGAAACTATGATCAGATTTTTTCTCTCTCTCTCTCTTGCTATCTAAACCCCTAAGCTGTTGGTTTCCTCTCCATTTCTTATCCTAATTCTCAATACTTGCCCATATCTGCAAGCCCTTCACTCTCCTATGTCACCTTCCTCTCTGCTTAAATTAGGCAGAATGAGTTTCTGTTGCTTGTAGTTGAGTAACCCCAAATGAGAAGGTATCCAGGAGAAAGCACCCCAATGTACAACTTAATGTTCATTTTCCAACATCCTTTTCCTACTCCCAGTAAGAAAATGTGCAGAAGGAAAGAAAATCATACTTGTGGTATATGAGAAGATAAATTTAAAAATGAGAAGAAATGAAGCACTCTTACTAATGAGTCTGGGTTTAGGGCCTGGCGTGAGTGTCTTCATCCCAGATGTTCTCATGGGATCTGCTTGGAAGCTGCATTCCCATGGGATTTTCACTGTTCTTTGGACCATGACAGTGATTTGTCTGGCTTCTCTTCCTGTTCAGTTTTCTGTCAGGGGCCCCCGCACTCATTCATGCCCTCGACCATTTGGGGTTGACTGCTGATACATGCATAAATGTCATGCAGCATCTATGCATGTCATGCAGCATTTCTCCGCAGGAGGGGGAAATACCACCTACCCTCCGTTTCCCAGCTGTATTTTGGGCATGGTTTGTATTAGCTAGCTGAAAGGCAGGGAGTATTGGCATGTTTTCAGATGGGTGTGTTGTACATGTGTGTATACTCTGTTGCCAAGCTACCCAGGGGTAACACATCCTCAGAGCTTCACTCGCCTGCCCGGCATATTCTTGGTGCCTCTGCTCGGGGGAAAACACCCACCTGGGCTTGGGGAGACCCTAATGTGTTTAAAATGTTGTTTCATGTAGATGTACAAATCAGGCATTGGTCCTCAATGCTAGTCTGGGATCAACAAGTTCCAGCAGCCAAAAAAGCCACAATTCCCACCCTGTAGATTACAAACTGTGTGTTCAGAATTTTAAGGAGTGAGCTGAGGCTTTTCCCGAGCTGAGTAGGATTTGTACCTTTCACCGGTTATGAACACAGAAGTGACAAGAATATACATACATGGGGGCATTCACCATAGTTAGATGGGGATCAGGTGAAGGAAAGCCAGCTTGGCCAATGCACTTTCATAACCACATCAATTCAGGACTTTCACGGGTTTGATTTTCTTTCAGCCCAATCCACTAAGGAGTTGCTCATGAGTTCTGTGGATTTTCTGCACAATTACAGATTATTGCCATGGCAACAACAGAACCATGTGACAACTTTGCTACCTCAGAGACCAGGAACAGCCACTTACGGGCAACACACATCTCGTAAATGGGACTCTGTGCCGTTGGCCTCACATTGTTTTAAGGCTAATCACTGCTTTTCCACAGATGTAATTTTTCCCCCACCCACTCCATTTTCATAATCTTTTAAAACAACTTGGATTTGCTCTAAAGCACTTCCATATTGGCCTATGTTTATTTGGTCATAATAAAGGTATTATTTTGGTGGATTGAAGAAAGGAAAAAGAGGGGTAAAACTCGATGGGTGAAGGCAGATGGGATGCAATGGGCAAAGAAGAAACAATTTTGCTAGCAGATGGTTTTCTTGCCACGATGTTACTAGAGTTGAAACCCAGGACAGTTCTGAAATTCTGGGTCGGCCACACACAAGAACATGCTGGGAATGAATAAAATGTGCTTTCTTACCAAATGAACTCAACTCTTCTGTCCACGTTGCAGGCACAATGAGAAATGGGGCCATTGATAATGAAGTTAGAGATGTGATTGAGAAGGGGAACCAGGTAATACTTGTTCCCTGGCAAAACAATCAATTTATTTTTCAGAAACTTATGCACATAGCCAAACCCCAGGCTCTTTCTGCCAAACATTTTCCCTTTAATTTTTTAACCTCTGGGCATTTCAAGGAAAATTGAATCCACATGTTTTCAGATTCATTTGCAAATACAGTTTGCTCAGAGCTGTTTGATGACCATTATGCCCTTTGGGTGTTTTTATGAGCTCCAACTTATTTTCCCCCAAGCCTCTTGCTTCTGAACCAGGAAGTGGCATTTGGAGTTTGTAGCAGAATTAAGAAACAATCATTTTCTAAAGGCTTTGCCAAGTGCTCTTGCCTCTTTCTGGAACCTGGTAAAGCTTAAAAAAAGGTTTTCACCCAGTGCATAAGACTAATCGAGGGTAACTTACTGTTTTTACAACTGAAAAGCAGCCCTGATATGGACACGATCCAATTCCTGGATCACATGGCTTCCCCATCTTTCTTTATTACTGATGACATTTGCATGGAAGCAGATGCTTTCTTTCCCAGGGACACGTCTCCACCTGTGACATAATTCCCTGATTGGAATAATGCTTCTGAGACAGGGTTGGAAGTTTAGATTTAACCCTCCCAGCAGACAAAATTACAGAAAACACTCTTTGTTTATTATAAGTGAATCATATCTGCAAAGAAGAAGGGGCCCCTCTTACTATGGACACATGGAATTTGGGAACTGCGTGTTTATTCTTTTCTGTCTCAGCCATATGACCCAAAACAAAATTCTAACTTCCAGAAAGCCAGGCATATGTATGGGGGATGTGTGGGGGATATTTATATATATGTGTGTGCCTGTGTATTCTAGGTATTATTCAAAAGATACTCAGTAGCAAGGAGAAGAGCAATTGGGAAAGTTGCACGGAGCAGGAAAAATGTCTCTATGCTGGGGATTTTTCTGAGTGCAGCTCTCAAGTTTCCTTTGAGGCTGCTCTGATGAATTCCACCTGCATTCCAGGACACTTTTGTTAATGAGGAATTAGTCTGAGGAGTTCTCTGGATAAATATTTATGAGCAAATAACATTCTTCCTGGAAGCTCATTTAATATGGTGTCTATTTTTTCTTCCTTCTTTTTTTCTCTTTACCAGACTTATGATCCCAGAGAAACTTGCACTAAATTCACATGCCCTATTTTTAACTTTCATCTGGACTTCCTTCTTTTTTTTTTCCTTCAAGCATGAGAATCAAGCAAATAATGACCCTTTGTATTGTGTCCAGTGGAAGGTCACAAGCTCAGGGAATTTACTTAAGTTCCCAGGAGAAGTCAGGCTGTAAAAGATTCGTGTGCATGGACTTCAGACGGTGCCATTTTGGTTGTTGGGTCTGCTAAGTACATTCACTTCCATTCTACAAACAAAAGCAACTGGTGAATGAATACAGCAATAGTTTTGACTTTTGTAGAGAAATTGACAGTACATTCATAGCTTGGCTTCATCCTTGGCCCACCCAAATCAAGACAGTTAAGTGAGTCCCAGGCTGCTGACATTGCTTTAGTCAGCTACAGCCTATAGAAGATGGCATTGATAGACACAACCAGAGATTTGAGCTGTCAGATTGCTCTTTCACTGTTTTTAAACCATTGCATGTTTTTCTTCCCCTAGAAGATGTTCCTTAGAGTTTATTAGACAGAATAGGAGAAGTAAGAGAGGAACAAATGTGCCTGTTTGTAGCTTACTGGCAGTTACAGCAGGAGCCTCAACTCTGCTGTACTCAGGGCTCAGGTGGCCCATCTGAGTGAGTGTAGTAGACCCACAGGGATGTGCTGAACTACAGGTCACCCATCCTTTCTTATGTGGACAGCTGCACTTAACTCAAAATGATTTTTTGCCCTATGGAATGACAGGTCTTTTTTTGTGATAAGTCATACATTTACAGTTTTAGATGAAATACTCTGATTTTAAAACCTTGGGATGTGCTCAAAACTATGACCGTGTATGATGAACTAAAGACACTAGGCATATGCAGTGGGTTATGGCTCCTCCAGGTACTAAACAAGCTCATTAGAGTGGAGAGGCAGTCAACACAGAAGATCGTCTGGCCATTTTCAAAACTCCTGATCTCAGTGCCTGACTGTGATGCAAAGTTGTAAGTCAGAGGCAACTGTGGTTGTGCTCAAGAGGTGGGAGGAGCAGCATGAGGTAGGTGCCCCAGGGAAGTGGTAGGAGGATGTTAGCCATGACTTGCACCCTAACTCGGGTGATTCATTTATGTATTCAGTTGATACTATCTATTGAGTACCCTCTATGTATCAGCACTATGCTAGACATTAGATATGTAGTGAGGAACCAGAAAGTTATCACTGCTATCTTCATGTGTGGAACATAGACATATGCCAATAATTACACAAATAAATGCAAAGTGTCCAGTGCAATGTGTCCTCCAAAGGAGAGGTGTGGACTGTGAAAATACATCTTTGGAGGATTTGCTCTGGTCAGGGTGGTTGAGAAAGGCTCCCCTAAGGGAGTAAATCTGACCTATTGTGGCAAGGTGGGGTAGGAGTTACCCAGGCACAGTGGGAGGGAATCACCTTTCAGGCAGAAGAAATAGCCCTTGCAAAGACCCTGTGGCATAAGGGAACATGATAAAATGCAAGAACACAATTTCAGGGTTAGTGTGGCTAGAATGCAGAAAGCAAGAAGGAGCTGCAAAAGTGAGCAGGGACAGACCCGGCAGGGTCTTGTAGGCAGTGTTAAGTTGTCATGACTGACCTTGGATCCAGGCAAATTCAACTGAGTGATTTTAACCAGGGAAGTATAGGAGTAGGACCACATCTTGAAAAAAAATCATTCTGGCTGCAGAGTGGGGAACAGCTTAATCAGAAACAAAAGCGTAGGCAGGGAGAAACATTAGAAAACAATTGCATTGGACCAGGAGAGATGATGTCAACTCAGACTAGGGTGGTGACTGGAGTTACATAGACAGGTGAATAAATTGGAGAGTGCCGGGACATACAAATGGGAGGAGAGGCAGGTGCATGTGACGTTAATTGTGTGTGTCAACTTGGCGAGGTTACAGTACTCACTTCCTATCAAGCACTAAGTTAGGTGTTTCTGTGAAGATATTTTGCACATGTAGTTAACATCTATAGCCATTTGGCTTTAAATAAGGAAAGCACCAGTGATGGGGTAAGTGGGCCACATCCAATCAGTTGGAGGCCTTAAGAAGTAAAAACTAAGGTCTCCCAGAGAAGATAATATTATGCCTCAAGCAGCAGCATTAACTCCTGCCTGAGTTTCCAGCTTGCCAGGCTGCCATGCAGCCTTCATATGTGCTAGTCCCCAAGATTGTGAGAGCCATTTCTGGTTCCACTTATCGGGAGAACCCTGACGGATACAGTACATATTAGAGATGTGCTGTGACATCTTTAAGATACTATTGTTCCTTCAAATAAATAAATAAATAAATAAGATCCAAAGGATATCAAATCCATCCCTACAAAGAAATGTTGCAGACTCAACCCATGCATTTTTTCAGTATGAATAATGGTGGGACAGGGAGATATGTCTTTAGATGAAGAACAGGAATATGATTGAGAGAAGTAGGAAAAAATACTTTAAATAAAAATGGAAATGACCAAATATTTCAGAAAATGTGAAACACTTTTCTTTGACAAATAGGTCTTTTCATTCTAATGCTTTCTGAGTCCTTAAAGAAAGGGGGAGATGTTGGTAAAAGCCAGTGCATGTTCATATGCACAACCCCTAGAGTCTGAGATTGTCTGGTTTTCCCAGGTTCTCAAGTGTGGAGTCCCTACAGCTGGATCAAGGTTAAGGTCCTGGGTGAGAAAGGCTGAGGAAGCTCATGCTTACCACCAAACAAATCCACCCAGAAAATCTAGAGGAAGAGCAATAAATCGGTGGCCTCCAGTTTCCATTACTGTGAGCCCTTTAACCCCTGAAGCCAAACAAAAAAGTAAATAAAGTCTAAGAATAGAACTGGCTTTAACATTTTTTTTTTAAGGAAAAGCTTTCCTTTTATCTCTGCTTTCCCTCTCCCCTACCCCTTCCCTCTGTGGTTCTGATCCAGACCTCCCCTGGAGAGAGGCAAGTTCACTGTCTACGTGGGCTGGCAATGCCGGGAAAGAGTCCGTTCAGGTGGAGAATCTCATTCTGCAGTGCTCCCGCTAAGCAGCCCTTTCAACGTGGTCGCCTGGTGACTCTCGCTCAATCATTATATTCTGGAAATGCAGCAGGCCATTAAGGGAGGAGGTAGAGGGGAAAGTAAAGGCAGGGGCCAGTTCAGTGTTGAAACCACTTCCCCCAGAGAATGTCAAGGAAGAGAGGAGCAGGGAACTGGTGCATACTGCTTAGCCTATGTTTGCTGGAATTTTTTTTATCACTTTTGGATCAATAAATAGACCAGAGATCAGAGACAGAAGACCTCACCCAGAATCTGAATTCCCTCTAAGATCTACCCAGTAAGTGAGAAAGCATGCTCAATCCCTTGCAGAATATCAGGCAAGTCAATTAAAGTCAGTGTCTCAGTTTCTCTCTCTACAAAAAAAAAAAAAACAAAAAACAAAAAAAGGAATGGTAATTCTCATGTATTGAGCTACAGGAGGCAATAGAATTATAATGTTGGAAGTGACTTCAGCCCAATTATCCAAACTCCCAGCTGATGGAGAAATCCCCTCTCCCTCACCTCTGATCATTGGTCACTGGGATCCACCTTTTAACACAGCCATTGGAGCAGAGTGGAGGGAAGAAATTTAATCCAGAGCTCATCTGTTTTTCTGCTGGGCAGGTCTGGTTTTTTGCAAACTTCCTTTCTCTATAGGGACAAGTCTTTCCTCTAAGCTCTACTGAGCAGGGAGGAAGCACTCTTGGTGGTACTTTGATCCAACATGGTTTATTATAAGAGCTGTTAATTTACTGGACATCCTCTGTTATCAAAAGCCCTGCCTTCTAGTATGACTCACCATGAAATAATCCATCAAATATAACTATATAGAGAGATATATGTACATATATATGCTATATAAACACACACATAAAATATTGCAGAAGTGAAGTGAGAGCATAAAATCAGCTAGCAGAAATGGCTCAACTTAAACAGGGCATTAAGTGGTATTAACAAACTAGTTCTAGAAATGATCAGAAATTCCCAGTCGAATCAAAGATTGATATCAAAAACTCAGAGATACCTCAAGGCCAGTATCTCCAGAGAGGATTGGAACTGATTGGAACTGAAGCTCTATCTCTTCCCCATGCATTTGAGTGAGTACTTTAAATCTCCAAAGATTGAACTATAAAGAGAAATTAGTTTATTAATAATTCACAGACTTCAAGGAAAAAACGTCAAAAGCATATGCTGAGGAACAAAGCTGATCTTATTTTTCCTGTTTAGAATAAAGTGTAGAGAAGTTGAAGTGCCAGGCTCAAAAATTGAATTTGGTCTTTTTTTCCCCTTGTCTTCATGTTTTTAAAAAAGTGTTCCTAATAAAATATATGTGAGCATTTAGTCTGATTTCCCTCTGCATACTTCAAGTTTTTCAAATCCTCTGAGGTTTGTGGAGAGTGTCAAAAGCAGAATACTTTATTCAATACTTTAATAGTTTGAGATATTTTCATGGTGAAGTTATTAGCCAAGTATACTTAATTGGAGTTTGTGAATTCAAGGCAACATATTCAAGAATGGTGTGAAAGAAAGAAAGGTTTAAAATGTGGATTCAAAATGATTCCACTCAATTGATTTAATGATCAAGTCATTCTCCAAGGGAAGCCTCTTGTGAATGTGAGAATAAGGGATACATTTGTTTAGGGGTCTACCAGATTGGGATGTCTTTGAGGGCAAAAATTTTGCCTAATTTCTTTTGACATTCCAGGGCTCAGTCATGAGTCAGCTACTGAACAGTCTTAGTCTCCCCCACTGTGGCTGAAAACAGACTGACATGAGGAAATGGATGGGAACTAGAGTAAGTGCGTCTCCCCACTTCCTGAACAGGTGGGTCTTCTCTTCCCTCAGAGGAAAAGCCACGTGTCTGCAGAGGGAGGTACATGTGTGTACTCCATCCCATCCCTTCATGCCTCCTCCATCACACTGCTTCTGCAATTGTCCCCTCTCTCTCGCAACGTTTTCCCATCCAGTGGATCATTTTCATCATCTCTGAAAATAGCTCTCATCTTAATCAAATGCTTGATCCCAATACTCCTACAACCAATTTTCTTGGCTTCTTTTAAAACAAAACCTATTTTTTAAAATCGCCTTGTAATTCCATCTGTAGCTCCTAATATTCTTTCTCAAACCCATTCTAAACAAGTTTCAGCCTCCACTACTCTACTGAAAGAAAAAATTTGTCATTATCTGAGATTATACATTTGCATTTTGATTTATTAATTGTCTATCTTCATTATTAAAACGTAATCTCCATGGAAAGAACTCAGCTTTGTTCACAGTGGTAACACACAGTAGGTTCTCAAAAAAACATTGGTAGTATAAGTGAATGAGTAAAGAGAGCTCGTGCCCTTTTATATGAAACTCATGTGCAATCCCAGCTTTGTCCCTTAGATGGATAAACAGTGTATTAATAAATAAAATGACACTGGAGAAACATTCTTTGAACAGTCACTTTCTGAGAAATGACTGCTGGAGAAAGTTTCCTATTTGGAAGCAGAAATTCAGGCTTACAACCTCATCACGAAGGATAGTATGGGTATGTAGCAGGCAATAAATACATATTGAATTGATGTACTTGCAGCATATGACAATTACCCCATATAATGCTATAGTGTTTTTTACTAAGTAGTATAATCAGGAGCAAGGGTAATCCATCTTGGACTTGAGCTGAGTGGCTCCAAATATACAGCAAATTGAAGGAACAGCCTCGGGCTTTGCACTTTAGGGTGATGGCAAGGCAGTTGCCAGTCTTCAGCATGGAAAAACTTCTTAAGACTATCAGATTCGTTGTTCTTTTTTGTGATAACAATTCCCAGTTTTAATTCCTTATCTTTTTGCTTTAGATCAGGGATGGCAAATGAGATGCATCTCATATGTCGAATCTGTTTGAGCCCATCATCAAATATTTAATTCAACAAATATTTATCACATACTTACAAATAAAAGCACTGTTCTAGATGCAGGGGACAAAACAGTGAAGAAGACAAAAGTCCTGCCCTAACAAAGTCTGCATTCCAGTGGTTGGTGATTACTGAAACTGGGATGAGCAATAAAGATTCTGTTATCTATCAGTAATGCTTGCAAGAGGTTTGCCATTCTGGTTATAGATTTTGTTTATAGTATCCACCTAGATTTCTAAGTCAACCAATTGGTTTCTAAAAATGACTTAACCCCACTGCAAGCTCAGCCATACTCCAGCCTATAGGTCCAAAACTGACCTCTAATTAGAAGCAATTTAAGGACACCTAGGTCAGTAGCATTTCTTCAAGTCAGCATTTGCTGCTAAGCTCAGCTAGATGTTTTACTTGGTCCCATGAGCTGTTTCCTTGCTCAATTCTTTTCTGATGAGGTCAAGTCCTTATACCCCAAAGCTTTCTATCTGTTCACCTACCTCTCAGTTCCCATCTTGGTTCTCCCATTTGTCTACTTATTCATTTATCCATGCAAGAAATATTTACTCAGCAGCTACTATACGCCAGGCACCATTCTATGCAAAAAGGTTGTGCTGAACAGAACAGGCGCACTCCTTGTTGTCAAGGAATTTATGTTCCAGAAGCAAGACAAAGATATACAGGCACCTTTATAAGATAATTTCAGATACTTTGCATGACTAACAATAAGGTAATTTAGGTAGGTTGATTAGGGGAGCACCATTTAAGGAGATACAATTGAAGATGAAACCTGAAGGAGGAAAAAGAGTCAGAGGCAGGAAGTGGGGGAAGTGTGAACATTCCAAGGCAGAAACCATCTTGGCCTGTTCCAAAATCATTATGATTAAACTAGAATGAATGAAGTGGGGGTAGTGAGAGGTGGGATGAAAAGGCAGGCAGGAGACAGACCAGGGAGGTTTCCAGAATGTGCTAAGGATGCTGTTTGCCTTTCTGTCCGGAATGTTCACTCATTTCTCACTGCCAGACTCTCCAGGTGCCATGGTAATCTATTTTCCAAAGTTTCTACCAATGGGACCTGGAATCAGACATGTCCAGAAACAACAGCTTAGTACTGAGAACTCTCAATGTCTCCCTCCACTTTCCTGTGAGCCTCTTTTGGAGCCTTCACTATGCATGTTTTGATCTAGCCCACTTCCAAGCAGACCCTGCAGCACCTTCCATAGCTCAAAGCTCCCCTTGTTCCTCCCCCTTTTAGGTTCCCAGATTTCACCAGATGAAAACCATCAGCCAAGGAAAAAGCATGCCTAAGGAGGATTTGTTTCTGACATTACTTGAAGCACTTTGTGACAGGGCAGCCTTGGTTACAAAGTGGTCCCAAAGCATAGGCCCCCGGGGTCGTGCTATGGCAAGGCTCTAATTACTCTTTCTGAGTTATTTCAAAGACTTTGAGCCCAAGGGCATTGACTAGCAAAACTTCTCAGTTAAAGAAACTCCTTAACATGGATAGCTTATTCAATGATTTAGGGTTCTGTGCTAGAACCCCTGCCCCCACATTATCCTCACCACCCATCATTTGGTCTGCTCTTCTATTATTACAGAGCCAATCCATTGGTTCTTTAAGGCTTTCCTGTTTATTACCTAGAAATAGTCTCAGAATAATCAACACTTTAAAACATTATTAATTTTACCCCAGTTTCCTCCCTCTCTGTCCAAGTTGTCTTGTGAAGCTACCTACTCCATCTCCTTAATTTCTTCTCTCATCTGATCTCCTGATAGCGTATTTTTTTCTGATCATTTTTAACTTATAGTTTTGCCAGTGCCTGGTGCTATGTGTTCAAATATCCTTACCAAAGTACAGATGGGAAAATCTAAGTTTTTTAACTCTTTGGTGATATTTAACTGAATCCACGTTTTCAGGGTTTAATTCCAATAGTGACATCATATTACAAGACCAAAGAGAAGAATACAAAGAAGGAAATGAAGAAATGTCCAGATAATGACAAGAATTTTGAAATGGCACTACTGTTTTCTAATACCATGGATGTACTAGAATTATACCTAGCAAACTAGATACAGATACTTTGCATCTAATATAACAGAGGTGGTTGTTTCTAGCATTTGCTTCAATGCAAAAGGTGGAAAGATCTGCCAAAACACCATATTTGACAAAATCATTAGAAGTGTGTTGAAGATAGGCTTTGCAAAACCTTTTTGTGTTGATCTTCCTTGGGTGAGCATTCTGGAAAGAGAAGACCTGGTGGTTTATACAAAGCTCCCAAGTTGCCATCACACTAAAGACAGAATACAAGTTTACTGATACAGACGCAGAAAGGCTATAAGTCCCCGCCTTCCCCTGCAGTTTTCAATAGAGCAACTTTTGAAACAATAGAATGACATGCATTTCTAACAGGAGGATGGATCTTGGTAATTTCGAATATTTCAATCAAAAGAAAAAGGCACAGAAGTAAAAGGAGATATGAAGAAAACATGCAAAACAGGGATCTATGCAGATGATGACAAGATTATGAAGTCCTCCTCAGCAGCTAAAAGGTCAGGTATTTATGAATTTTTTATACATTAAAAATGGATACCAGCATGACCTCATTAAAGAGCTAATATTAGTAGAAAAGGATAGGTCAGTGTCAAAAGCAATGTCTGATTCCCAGTACAAGGTACCTGGCTTAATCGACTTTTGTCAACCTCAACAAAACATGAGTACAGGCTGGATACAGGCTGTCACTCCCAATTAACACAACCTTCGAGTTTGTCCTTGTTTAGTGTCAAGAAATTATAACACATCCTCAAAGAGACAGTCGTTAGACAGTAGTGTCGCATTCACACCTGTCTCATACACAAACCAATGTGACTACTTATTACTGTTCCAGTTTTGGTCAGTTTTTACCTTTATCTTTTATTTTCACGTCATGCCAGAACGGCCACCTTTGGAAGCAAACCAAGGAAATGAACACCTCCTTTCCCTGACCAAATAGCATAACATTAGCCAGAGTAAAGGAAAATGCACCAAAAACCACCAGTGCTCATTGGTGATCTAGAAACATGATCTTGGCCAACGACCAACACCGGAGGCCTCCCACAGATGAGCTTGACTTCCATATGGATCTGTGTTGGCTCCCCAAAACTCCACCTACTGAAAGGCTGTGTCAACCAGCAAGTGCTTACTCAGCAATGGGACATGCACAGCACATGGCAGATGCTCCCAAGACAATTGTTTATCTCCCCTACAGATATGCTCAGGCAGAAGTGGTCCTGGAGTTATACATAGAAATAACATAAAATGCTGAGATGAAGCTTGTCTTCTGACTAGTTCCTCTTTTTATTTTATTTTTTATCTCTTTAGTGTCCAGAGGTTGAATCAATTCCCAAAGTTCAGTGCAATTTTTAGAGTTTACAGGCATTCCACAGTTCTGAAGGAGCAGAGTACAAAAATCTGGTAGAGTGAACAAAACTCATAAAACTGGGACTGCAAAATGCCACCGCTGCCCCCACTTCCTCATACTCTGATTCTAGCAGTTGAGGGGTTTCCAGGTCCATTAACACACTTGTGTTTTTATTTTTTACTAGAGGTCAGTGGTAAAATTCCCTTTGGTGCTGCAGACCTGTGTGCAGAAATGCGAACGATAGGAAGATCTGGCTGGGTGCATCCTATCTAATTTACACTATGCCTGGATCTGTCAGGTCCTAAAGAAAGATGGAGCCCAGGAGATTTGGGAACTTCCTAATGTGAATGGAGTTGGCAGCCCACATTCTTGGCTTCCACTGATTACAGCTTCAGTTTCTGACCCCCAGGAGGCCAAACCAGCAAGAGGAAAATGCATATAGTAAATGTTGAGACCTACGTCCATAATGAAAGTGCCCCCCTTTCATCACACTGGTTCCTGTCTTCTAGCAAAGTCTACTGCTTAGAGTTAATGCCCTCCCTCTAGCATGGAATAGAAGAAAAAGATCAAAATCTCACATCAACCCAACAATGGAAGGAATTGTTTAAAACAATATGGCTTGCATAACATTACCTATTGGCAACCCTTTTAAGTCAGGTTTTTGGATAACATTTAATTCAATGGGAAAACACTCAAAATGCTAAGTTAGAAAGTAGGATGCAAAATTGTATTTTATAATATAGTCACAAAAAAGTGTTAAATGATTATGTCTGTATGGTAAGATTAAAGGTGATTTTAATTTTTGGTTTTTACTTTTTATATGAGATGGGATGATAATTATTAATTTGTGGGGTGTGTGTGGCAGGGGAACTCTCCCTTCATCTGTCCTTGCTCCCTGACAAAGGACTTAAACTGCTCAGGCAGTTTCGCTCCAGAAAATGTACTGGGAGTCACGAAGGGGAATTATCCTCCCATGGTGGGAAAAGCAGAAGCAGCAGGAAGATTGGATTGGGTGGCGGGGCGGGGTTCTGTTGGGGAGAGAGGGAAGGGAGAGGGAAGAAAAGGGAAAGGAAGGACAGGGGAGAGGAGGGGAGGGGGAGAGGGACAGAAGGAAGAGAGAGAAGAGGAGAGAAAGAAAAAGTCCCTGGAAATGTTCTCGTTCTAGAGAAGAACAAAGAGAACAAGGGATTTATTATTATTATTATTATTATTATTATTATTATTATTGTTGTTGTTGTTTTCTTTAAGACAGAGTCAAACAAGGGATTTAAATAAGAGTTCTCAACCTGGCGCAGTGGCTCATGACTATAATCCCAACACTTTGGGAGGCCAAGGTGGGCGGATCACTTGAGGTTAGGAGTTCGAGACCAGCCTGTCCAACATGGTGAAACCCCGCCTCTACTAAAAACAAAAAAATTAGCTGGGCATGGTGGTGGGCACCTGTAGTCCCAGCTACTCGGGAGGCTGAGGCAGGAGAATCACTTGAACCTGGGAAGCAGAACCTGCAGTGAGCTAAGATTGCACCACTGCATTCCAGCCTGGATGACAGAGTGAGACGCTGTCTCAAAAAAATAAAATAAAATAAGAATTCTCATGTTATAAGTTCTTCAATGTCTATCTTCGACAGAAATGTGGGTGAAGATGGTTATTTCTGGTTGGACCACCCATGCTTTTTAAAATATGGCCCTGCTCTGTGGGAGGGTATATTATAACTTTGTAAAACTGTATGTTTTCTAAAATTGTCACAACAAATAACTTCTACACTTATACTCAGTTAAACAAACACATAGATAAGCACATAAATAAAACTGGCTCCTCTCAATAACTTTTTGGAGGAACTAATGAACAATAGCTATTCTCCTTGGCTATGGCAAGTTACCATATGCCTTTATCCTTAAACCATAAGGCAAACATAATACATATTTTTTGAATTGACTAATTAATTCAAGAGATATTTATTGAGCATCATCTCTGTACTAGGCACTGTGGAGCACACTCGAGACATATAATGCATTGAGCAAGCCAGTCATAGCCCCTGGCCCTGAAGAGAGGTCAGAAGAGGCTAGAAGGTTTCTAGGACCATCTGGGCAGTGCTCCAATCCAGCCCTTGAAAATGCAAAGGCCTGAATGTTCCTTGTAAAGTAAGCGACAGGGTCAAGGTACAAAGCCCATTTGTAGTTAAACATCATTTTGAATCAATTTTAGTCTGGAGCCAGAGGCAGTTAAAAAAATCAAAAGTTTAAGATAGTTCCCTTAAGAAAAATAAAGTTCTTGTTATTCATTATAATGCAATGACAGAGAGTGAAGGGTTTGCGGGGTGAACTGGGGGTGGGGAAAGAATCTCATCCTTCTAGGCTATGTAATTTGGAGGCTATTAAAATCCACTCACCCTTTCTTTTAATGCATTTGTTACAGAGGAACAGTTGCCCAGAGTTTGTCAGTAACAGCTCAGCATATGCAGAAAATCAATCCCAAACAAAGTTCAAAGAAATCCTTTCAAAGCTCTGTGCGAAGTGACAAATGGTTGCTAATGAGCGATAGAGGCCCTCTCCTCATTTGACTAACAGGTGAAAGGATAGTTGGCTGGGGAAGGACCACCTGCTCACTCCTGGCCCAATTAAGACCTCCAACTGTTTGCAGTAACATGAGATTCACATTAATTGATTCCCCTTCTTAATCTGCCCCAGAAAAACCCAACGTGAGATGGAAACTCTGAGAAATAAACTGACATGGATTGTTTCAACATTTCCATAGCCTTCGGCTGCCAGTAACTCCTCCTCCTTTCTCTTCAACTAGGGTCTTCCTTGGATGCCTTTGAATTGTGCCCTCTACCAACTACCCTCCCACCTTGTAGACAGAGACATGGTGAGTTTGTTTCACTTCCTGCCAGTGCTCACTGTCCTACCTGATGTGGGTCAGCTAGAGCACTTGATCAGGGCTATAGCCCCAGATATAAAACCATGACCATGAAATTCACTGTGATTTCTCAGGTATTCTTCCACCAGATTTGAGTTGACCTTTGGGAACATCTTCTCATGTTTTTGTGTTTATAAAACTCTATCACAGATGGAATGTGTTATCATTTTTTTACATCATATTTAAAGGTAAAATTGCCTTTACATTTCCATATTTTCTTTCTTTATGATGGACTTTTTTGATTGTTGGAAATGACTGCTTATGTCCACTGAAAGATATGCACAAGAATACTCATGACAGCTTCATTTGTGATAGCCCCAAACTGTAAACAACCCAAATGTCTATAGACAATAGAGTGGGCAAATAAACTGTGGCATATTCACACAATGAATACTACACAGCAGTGGAGAAATTATGAACTTCTGGTACTTTCATCCAGACTGGAGGGTGATTACCTGGGGGGAACTGGTCCAGAAGAGACATGAGGAAACCTTATTAAGGTGCTGGGAATTTTCTATAACCGGATCTGGCTCCTCGAGAGAAAACATATGTAAAAATTCATTGAGCTGTATCTAAGATTTGTGTACTTTACAGGATGTCAGTTGCACCTTAAAAAGAAAACATAACAACCAGACAAATCTTGCTAGGTCAGTTTACTGAGGCCCAGATGGGAATGGCGTAATTTACTAAAACAGACAGTCCTGTTTGAGGACCATAAACTTGCTTTGACTGGCAAATATAGCAGGGTCCAACTATCTTTAATAGAGTAGTAGTAGTAGAGACAATAATAAACTGTGGGGTTTTTGTTTTGCTTTTGTTGTTGTTGTTTTGCAACAGAGTCTCATTATCTCCTGGGCTAGAGTGCAGTGGTGTGATCTCGGTTCGCTGCAACCTACATCTCCCAGGTTCAAAAGATTCTTGTGCCTCAGCCTCCTGAGCAGCTGTGATTACAGGCACCCGCCACCACACCTGGCTAATTTTTGTATTTTTAGTAGAGACAGGATTTCACCATGTTGGCCATGCTGGTTCTGAACTCCTGACCTCAGGTGATCCACCTGCCTTGGCCTCCCACAGTGCTGGAGTTACAGGTGTGAGCCACCATGCCTGGCCAAAACTATGTGTTTTAATAATCTTTACAGTAGAAGAGTGATGTAGAACACAGCATAAATAATTATTAATTTTCATATCATTTTATGTGTATATGAGGACAGTTTCATCAGGATTAAAGGGCTTGTTATTGGCTAGATAATGACCCCACCTTCAAAATTTCTACATCCTACTTCCTGGAAACCGTGAATGTTACTTCCTATACCAAAAAAAAAAGACATTGCAGATGTGATTGAATTAAGGATCTTGTGATGGAGAGATTACCCTCTTCCATAAGGACAAGGGTCCCTATAGGATGGAGGCAGAGGAAGATTTGATTATGATACAGAAGAAAGTGCTGTGAGCACAGAAGCAGAGACTGGAAGGATGTGGCCAAGACCCAAGGAATGCCGGCAGCCTCTAGAAGTGAAAAAGGCAAAGAATGAATTCTCTACTGGAGTTTCCATAAGGAACTGGCCCTGCTGACGTCTTCACTTTAGCCTCTTAAGAGTCGTCTTGGCCTTCTATCCAGAATTGTAAGATAATACATTTGTGCTATTTGAAGCTACTATGTTTGTTATAATTTGTTACAGCAGCAATAGGGCTCATGATCACATAGCAGGTTTCACAATTTTCCCTAAGAGCCCCTAACTTCACATTCAATTTTCTTCCATCATTTTCACCATACCAGGTCACACGACACAGACAAGCTGCCAGAATGCAAAGGTCCAGACTCGTCACAGCAGGGCATGGGGTCAGCCTGGGCAGCAGGCATGGGAGATTCCACCTGGGACATCCCTGAGCTCCCTCTGGGCCTAATCAGGACCCTCCCTGTGAGAGTCAGTAAAATATTCTCTCTTCTGAAACCTAGCTTTCAAGAAATGGAAGAAGTTCCAAAACAGCTGCCACAATACTTTGAGTAAATGTCACTCCTAGATGGGTCTCAGAACCTCCTGGACAGAAAAGCCACATATTTTTAGTGAATTATGTGTACAGCATATAATTCAAACCCCAAAGTAAATTTTCAACTGTGGCTTGAGTTATCTGGTTTGGACACCTGTGAAGATCCAGTTTTCCAGTGGATTGTCAAATCTTTCAGCCACTTGATGGTGATGTGAATATATTATTCATTCATTCACTCACTCATTCAATACTTAGTGAGCTGTTATGCTGTGCCAGGTAGACAGGAGGTACAGAATAATCAGAAAACCTGGGTTCCTGCCCTAAGGGAGCATTCACAGTCCACTGAGATGTTTCTAGAGACTGTGGCTGAAGGAGTGAAAAATGAAGGACTAGCAATTTGAGAGCCAATAGTCCTCTAAAGCTGACCATTTCTCACTCAATATTGACTGATACTAAAAAGCCAGTGGATTGGGGGTAATGATTTGGTCTTACGTGTTTGTAAATTGGTAATTGCTGCAGGCTAAGTGCTCAATAATGTGTGATGAAGGGGGAAGTAGGCAGGAAGGGAGGAAGGAAATGAGGGAGGGAGAGAGGGTGGAAGGAAGTGAGGGAGGAAGGGAGGGAAGGAGCAAGGAAAAAAAGTGCAAGCAGGCCAGTGCAATGGCTCATGCCTGAGGTTGAGGGGGGCAGATCATTTGAGCTCAGGAGTTTGAGACCAGCCTGGACAACATGGTGAAACCTGTCCTTACAAAAAATACAAAAATGAGTTGGTCTTGGTGGCTTATACCTATAGCCCCAGCTACTCAGGAGGCTGAGGAAGGAGGATTACTTGAACGCGAGAGGCAGCAGTTGCAGTGATCTGTGATCACACCACTGCACTCCAGCTTGGGCGACAGAGCAAGATCCTGTCTCAAAATAAAAAAAATAAAATAAATAAAGTGCAGGCAGATAACCACCACCAACACTACTGTTTCCTCAGTTTTCTATTTTCACTATGGTCTCCTACTAATCTCTGATCTCCTTCAGATTGAAAATTGACCAGACACCATGGCTCATGCCTATAATCACAACACTTTGAGAGGCCAAGGTAGGCAGATCACTTGAGCCCAGGAGTTCAAGACCAGCCTGGGCAACATAGCAAGAACCTATCTCTATAAAAGAAATATATATATATTAAAAAATTTGAGGATCACATTTTTATCCATTTGTATAACCCTGATACCCAGTACATATCAGCAGTTAGTAAACATAATCATGGATTAATGAACAATTCCCAAGACACCGTGAGAGAATTCCAAAAGAGAACAGCCATTCAACCTGGTTGACCTTCTCATAGCACCCTAGTCTAGTATGCTTTCTTTCCATCCTAGACTTTTCCCCAGCACTGCACCACCTCTGGAACTAGGGAATAAGTGAATACACTATTGGCTCTTCAGATCAGCAGATGACTGTGTCCCGTGGCCAAAGCAATTGGGTGTAAAATAAAAACAGTAAATGAGGGCAAGCTTTCCCCAGATAAATACAGCATCACTTGCCCATTTTCACCTGCCAGTATCAATACTGATGGGGAGGAGGGTCAGATTTAAAAACAGCAACAAAACAAAACAACCAGAAAGGAGTGGCAGAAATTCATTTCTTGCTGGTTCTAAAATGAAGAAAAGTCATCCCTGGTCTCGGCGGCTCCATGTAGCATTTGAAAGAATTAATCATTTCACACCAGACGGAGACCAATAGTGAAGTTCGTTGAGGGAAGTTTGGAAACCTGAGGAAAACAAGGCTTTCCAGCTGCCACTGCGCCTCCAAGTTTCTCAGAGGAGCTCTCAGCTCCGTTGTTCTGTTTCACATCTCCTCATGTGTGATTTTTCAGGCTCTTCTCTGTGAGCTGGGGACTGACTGAAGGTGCAACTTTCCCATCAGTTTCTCCTCTCAGGAGAAATTGGAAATATGTCCTCTCTCTAAGCAGCCTCAAAAATCTTTTAGATGGAAGATTAACTGTCTCTCTGCTGCTGTGTGTGTTCTGTGGACGAATGTCATGTTCCCCTGCCCCCTCATACCTTTTCTGTTCCTCATCAGTGATGGACTAGCGGTGCTGGGGACTGGCATCTGCCTTCGTTGGCTCCCAAGAGCTGTTTTCCTGGCCAGCACCCACTCAGAGCCAAGGAGTCATGGCCAAGCCCTTTGGCAACCTGGGTAATGTAAAGAGGTGTTCGGCCTTCAGGTAGTGTGGGAATCGTTCCTGCAGATTTGCATTTTCCATCATTAAAAACCTCATATGAATATTGGCCAAGATATAAAACAAGGCCCCAACAGTTTCTCTTGCCCAAAGACTAGCACATCCACCTGCATTTGCCTGAAAGAGGAGCCAGGGTTGCTTTGAGTTAGCACTGAGAAGCATGAGGCTCCCTTCACAATCACCATGCTGGCTCCAACAGTTTCCCTCACCCCTATGACTTCCAACCACCATCAGAGTGGAAGCCAATGACGACAGTTAACTTTGGCCAATCCTGCTATCTCAAATCCACTTCCTCTGATACCCACAGGCTCAGTTCCTCACTTCTGCAGGCCTCCGCTGAAATTTCCCTTTATCTGAGGCCTCTCTGAGAATCCCATCTAAAACAGCACCCCTCTCATTTTCCCACCCTGTTATCTACCTTAATCTTCCTTCACAGCTCTGGGCATATTGTATATGTGTTTGTTGCCTGCTTTCTCCCACTAGAATGTGATCTCTTAGAGTTGCCTTAGGTCTCTTTAGGTGACTTCTGTATGTATCTCAGCACCTAGAAAAATCCTTGGCATGTAGTTGATGCTAAATGTATTTTGTTAAGTAAATGAAAGAACAAATGGTTCTGCAAGACCAAAATGGTTCCTTTTATGGGAAGAACCTTGAGAGCCAGGTTGTCCTATGCACATCAATATCAAAAAGACGGAAATGTACCTGAAATGCATACAGCATTTTAATAACCCATTTCAAACTTTCCACCCATCAACTTAACTCCTTCTAGCTTTTCCTACAATCATTTATTAGTTTGCTAGCATGGGCAGGCATAAGCTAGGTGTGGGTATTGAACAGGACAGACACTCTCCCTGATTTCAGGGGACTGATAGCCAGGCAGGGAAGACAGAAATTAAAATAAGTGATAGCATCTAGCCCTCTTCCGGGTTATGATGGGAGAGTACACGGTGCTATGGGAGCATAGTGCTTCTGGAGCAAACTAGGTCTCAGGCATTAACCCTGTTTTAAGAAGTCATAAACTAACTCTCCCCTCTAAGAACTAACAAACAGTTCTCTCTGAACACGACTTAGTGCTGAATTCAGAAAAAACAACAATGTTTTATGATAGCCCTTGAGAAGTGTCCTGAGGTCAAGATTTTCGAGATTAATAGTAGGCCAATTAGAGAAAAGAAAGATTAAGATGATGTTTATTGCACTCTTAACCTGTGATAAACATGTGCTAGCCTCCCTTTCTCTCTTTCCTTCTGTTTCTCATCTTGTTTTCCATGTATGCCCACATTTAGATATACATGTATAAATAGGTCCTTGAATTCTCTGAATACTCTTCTTGTGGCAGATGCTCTAAGTCCCATTTTGAAAGTGAAGGAAGCAAGGCTCAGAGAGATTCCATAACTTCCCCAAAGCTACACAGCTGATAAGTGACTGCCTTGAGATTCAAAGCCGGGTATAAATGGTTCCCCAGTGCAGGCCTTTCTAGGTTTCCCGAATCCTGTTCCATAGGCTTATTTGTATATTGTAGATGTGTTAGGTCCCCTCACGGTGTCTCCCAGTGCCTAGCGTTAAGGGTTCAGCACACAGTGAACATCGCTTATAATTCATGGGTTCTGATACAGCGTTGGCCTTACAGAAAAGCAAGCTCTACAGCAAAGACAACTCAGTCAAATGGGGCAGGAAGGAAGCCAAACACCAACATCCTCATGGAAATAACTGTGGCTCCTGGTCATGGGAAGGAAGGAGGGCTGATTATTGAACCATCCTGGACACTTTGCTGGGGTTTCCTCTGGTGGCTGAGGTAGAGAATGAAGAAAAACAACTTATCCTTTCTTTCATAGACTCCATCACTGACTTTCTGGGTGACCTGGGCAAATCATTTAATGTCACACACTTCCCTTTCTTCATGGTAAGCTGAGGCAGAAACAATAGTCGGCAGCTACACGTGGACAAAGATTCATATAAAAGTCAAGCTCCTAAAATGAAGCAACACAGGCATGAACACAGGATTCTTTATTACTACAGGCAGAAGTTCATGGAGGGAAATGAAAAAGGGGAGGGCCTTTACATTTTCCATGACAGGACTCAGCTGCCCTCAACCATCACTGTCAGGCAACATCATATCCTTGATCTACTTCCCCCCAAGTGAATAATCAGAGGGCTGCACCTGCAATGTCTCTTCATCCCATCTTTGCATTTAACACCCAAAGAGCTCACCTTGGAAAACAGAAATAAATAAGATGGCAATTACAGTAATAATAAACCCAATATTTGTAAAACAACAGGCAGTTTACAAAGACTTTTATCTATGTTGCTAATTTGAATCTCACAATAACTCTCAGTGATGGGCTATTATCTCCTGCATTCTACAGATGAGGAACTGAGAGAGCTAGGAACTTGACTTCATGGCAGAGATAGCACTAAAAACCCGTGTTTCCATTCAGTGATCTTTCTACACACCAGACTAGTTTATGATGATGATACACATCACTTGTGAAACACATGGGCCCCCGAACAGCCCCAGTTGTGAAATACTCACCTTGAGAACAAAATCTTTCCTACACAGTGCTGTTACTCAATTGGCTTTCATTTCCAAAGGCCACGGGATTGTTTTTAATTTTCATAAAAGTCCAGTACATGTATGCCAGCACATGCACTAGAGTTTCCCTCCCTGTCAGTTGGGCTTGAAACTCAGAATCATGTTCTTGGTATTTTTTTTTTTCAACAATGAAGTTAACAGAATTCATTGTCAGATCCTTGGCCCTCTTTTCATTACTTTTGGATGGAAAAGAGACATTTGAACAGGGGTAAAGGAAGGGGCTGGCCAAGCTTAGGGGCTGAAATTTGGTAACCTGTGGAATAGCCAGCTGTTCACAGATACCTGCCATCACTGCATTCCAAATCACATTCAGAATTTACATGAATTGTCTGAGAAATTAACCTCTAACCCTATTTACTGCACTGGTAGTCCACTGGGTCCCCTTAAAACAGGTTATCCTACACTACCAGAATAATTTATATCTGCAGCTGTAACAGTTTTTGTATTCACATAGCATGCTTAGTTTTATTTGTTTGAGTATTTAGAGGATTTTCAGAGGTTGTGGGAAGCAATCATGAGAAGTAACTCTACTCGTTTTAATCTTCAAAAGTATCATTTTCTTGGGTTTATTATTCCAAACACACTGACTCTCCATAACCCATCATCCTGTTACTCAGAGCTCACAAAGCCAATACCTTAATTATGCAACAATAAACTATATTTAATGATGACCTGAGACCCAGAAAAATTCTGTCTTGATTTCTGAATCATCAAAGAACAATCCAACTGTTATCAGTCCTGTAGCAAGTCAACGTATTGGGTCCCATCCTTCTGACTGCTCATCCATCAGAGACACGTGTGTTTACTTTGCAGTCACCCCTACTAGGGCCAGCTTCATGTGTGTGCAACCTGAACAAGTTGCACTGAGCCCTACACTTAAAAGGCCCCCATGCCTCACTTAATGCTCTGCTGTTACTGTTGTGAAAAATCTTAATTATTTTTTAACAAAGGCTCTGCACTTTCATTTGCACTGGCCCCACAAATTATGAAGCCAGACCTGATCCCAGGAATATAAGTTCGATAAGGGCTGAGATTCTTGCCTGTCTTGTTCACAGTTAGTTCCTAGAATGGTGCTTTGTACTGTTATTAATAAATATTTGTTGAATGAATGAATGAATACCAACATACTTGAATAATGAGAATCTCCCATTCTTAGGCCAAGCCAGGAAACAGGGGGTTGCTCTCATTTACCATTTCTGTGCCCTGAACTCTCAGTCCAAACATTTCAAAGTTACGTTACAGGCCTAGATAACTGCATAAGGAAGGAGAGCTGGCAAGAAAGGGAGAAAGGGGACCCAAGAGAGATACAGGCAAGCCTACTGAGAGACACTGCCCAAGGATGCTGAGAGCAGAGGCATGGGCTGTACTCTGTGGCCAGTGAGCAGGGGAGCAGACTCCTGCCTTTTGATGCACCAGCAGGAATTTTCCTCAATGTAAGCCAGGCTGCAGGGAGAGATTTTCTGATTTGCAGTCTCAGTACTACTCCATGTCCCCCGGGTCTTGTAGAAGGACAGCAGCCCAGCTGTAGGCTCATGCATGCCCCAGGCCTGTCAATGGGTTTCCTCAGCTCTGAATTCTCCTTTGAGTTCCAAAAGTGGAGCTAAGGATGTGGAAGCCACGCTCCTGAATTGTTCAGGCCACATCAGTGAAGACCAAGAAATCAAAGAGAAGATGGGACCTGAGAATGCCAGTTCCACTAAGAGCTTCTCGGTGGCAGTGGAGGTGATTAGGAAATGGGTGGGTACCCATCAGTACAGTTCACACAGGAAACAGGACTGAACAAAAGAGTCCGGTAGAGGGTTTTATATAGTTGAAGCCATTTTTCATAGATTTTATTGATCACCTTCAGCCTTTGCAGGTTTAATTGCCATGTCGATAGACCTTCATTAATTTTCTGTTTGGGGGCATCATGGTAACAAGCACATCTCTTTCCATGTAGCTATTCATGCTTAACTCAAAAGAAAGGGAGATTCTGAGAAACAACCCATTTGGGTAATGGGTTGTAGTCTCTAGCCTCTATTTATCAGTTTCACTCTTTATTAAAATGACAAGTTGTGGGTAGAAAATCAAGTTATCTGAGGTCTTTGGGGAAAGTAGACAACTTGGGTCATAAGTAAAGACATACAAGAAAAGTAAAGCCAGCCAATAGTAGTTCTCTGGACCACATGGAGAAAAAGCACAAAATTGGAAAGAGAGAGAGAGAAAGTTTGGACCCTGCACAATGTCCAAACTTTGGTCACTGCCAAAGTTTGCAAAATACCATTTCATTTAGAAAAGCTATGATTTAATAGCAAAGGAGGACATTTTGTTGGAACGCCTAGTGTAACAAACACTTTTCTCTCCACTTAACAGCACTCTCCTGGCTTCATCTCATGGAGAAAATAATAATTTAGATGTTTTGAATTATAGCAGTAATACTAAAGGCACTCTGGGCCCACCCAAATTCCCAGTGTTGAACGTGGTGTTAGGGCTCAGGAAGAATGTAGGAATATTACAGCAGGCAACTGTTGGTTTTAGGACTTGGTTCAGGGTTCAGTGCAGTCAGAAGGAGTGAACAGAGCTTTCTGTAGGGCTGCACCCCTGGCTGTGCACCTTTTGCCAGGTCAAGGCCAAGACAGGGCTCTCTCAGCTGAGAAGAGTCCCAGGGCTTTGGACCATGAACAAGTTCCAGAGGGAAGAACGTGAGCCTGTGCATCTGGAGGTCTTGGATCTGCTCCTAGCTCTGCCACTAATGAGCCCCGTGACCTTGGGTAAAGTTTCTGTCCTCTCTGGGCTTCCCTCCTCCATCAGTACAGTCTTTGACATTTAGAGCTACAGAAACCCTGACAAATCATCTGGGGCTATATTTCCCAAAACGTGTTCATTCCCATTCTGCCTGGGTTTGTCCATGTTCCTAATTTTAAAAGAAACCAGTATCAGTTACAAAATATAGAGGGCAACTATTAACTGTAAAAATGAATTTATTCAAAACAAAACCATATTGTTACATTCTAAACAGATAAATGCTGCTTGCCTAGGAACACAATAGCAACAAAAACAAAAATAATAATAGGAAATACTTACTGAGACTTTAGTATGTGCCAGATACTATTCTGAAGGCTTTATAGATAATACTTCATTTAATTAACACCACTCTATCAACTAGTCTCTATTGTTGTCCACATTTTGCAGATGAGAGAACTGAGGAACAGGGAAATAAACTTGAGGATATTCCCTCTCTTTGTTAAAAAAGGCCATTCATGTGCATAGTAGCATGAACCTAAGACTTTTTTCTTTGATGTAATCAGAAAGATTAAAAGAGAATTTTTAAAAGAATGACTTCTTCATTTTCAGAGTCAGTCTTATTTTATGCCACAAGTTTGCACGTCATCTAAAATCACACTGGATAGGTAATGGCTATCTAGAATGATGGTAGAGGATGATCTGGCCATGGAGTAATTTGAGAGGTGGAAGGTGTACTACCATAGGCTTTGTGGTGTTGAGCCCATTACTTCCTTTGCTAGTGTTGTCCTTTTTTCTCTTGTCTGTGTGAATAAGTCCTACTGGTATTTCAAGCATCACATCACTATGAACCATTTCTGACCTCCTGTCCATCTCAGGCTGGGTTGAATTCACTTTCTTTCCAAGTGAATTTCTCTGGAGGAAGTATAGGTGCTCTTCTTTGCTGTCATAACCGGCATGGTATTCCCACTAGGGTCATCAGTCTCGGAAATTCCCTAAGTTTCAGTGTGCATTAATGTCTTTGAAAGCATCAGGGACAAACAGCTTCTTGGTGGCATGGTCCCACACTTAGACTTTCTTTGGCTGATGCTTCTGCTTCCATTTCCTTCTCTTTCTCCTCATCTTCAATGTTCTCTTGCTCTCGCATTTGTATCAGAGTCTGCTGAATTACAGGTGATCCCTGACCACTGTTGAATTGCAGGTGATCCCTGACTGTCAAAAGGGTATGTCTTCTGTAGCCATTGGACCACCCAAAATGCAAGCTTTGATTGACCCTGACGGGTATATGATACTTAGGGTAAAAAGAAGGCATGAAGGCAGAGCTCACAAATTAATTCATTGTCAAGTCCAGGATCACTTGTCATTTGTTTCATATCTGTCTTCCTGACTTGATAAGAAGTTGTTTAAAAGCAAGGATTGTGTCACATTATTTTGTGTATCCCAATGTTTTCTGAGCATTACAGACAAACAGATAACAAAGTTACTAAAGTAATTGATTAGTAGCTCAATTAATGTAGTTCGACATTTTACCAGAACTAATATCCATAATTGTTTAACCTCTATCTAAATATTTTGAGAGAAAAAGAGAAAGAAACAGAAGGCTACTTAATGAGGTTTTCCAATCCATTTTGGATCAGTCTAGTCTTTAGAAAGTCTTTCTTTATATTAAATTAAAAGGCTCCCTGTGACTTCTAACACCCATTTCTACTTCCATCCTATAAAGGGGCACAGCAAGAGTCGATTCCTCTTCAACAGAAAGGCTTTTGTATGTTAGAAGATAATGCTCATTTTCAGCCCATTTTTCCTTTGAAACACCACATCAGCCATTCCCTCAACTCTTCAAATCTTATGATTCCCAGATCTCTTGCCATCCTGGTGGAAGTCAAAATAATCCAGGCTCTAGACACAATCCACAGCTTTCAAATCCAGGCTCCACACCAATCTCTGAGCCTCGGTGTCCTCATCTGTACAATAGATATTATTATAGTAATAACTCCTCATATGTCTAGTATGGGGACTAAATCAGAGGATACACATAACATGCATGATACAGTGATAAGCATGTAATATGCACTCAAAAAATGCTGGATATTAACACAGCAGGTGGCAAGTAATCAGAAGACCCAGCCCCTCGGGCACCCACAGCTCCCTCAGAATAGAATCATTTCTGTTAATAAAACCTCACTGGGTTCAGTTTTAGGGCAGCCACATCCCCTGATGGCTCATCTTGGGCTTGTGGTAAATAAAAATCTTCAGGTCTTTTTTATTTTTTTACATAAACTGCTGTCAAAGCTGCTCTCCCACATCTTATACATTGAAAATCAATTTTCTGAAACTAAAAGCAGAACCATATATTCATCCTTATTAGATTTTCTGCAGATAGTTTGGCCTATCATCCTAACATGTCAAGATAAGTTTAAGTCTTGATTCTGTCATCTGACCTATCAGCCACCCCTGCCAACCTTGTGCCATCTCCAGATGTGATAATTATCTCTTTTCTCTTCATCGAGATCACTGATAAAATTCTGAGCAAGTTCAAGGCCAAGGACAGAGCCCTGTGGCAGTATTAACATTCTTTGGGCAGCATGCCAACTCTCTCATTTTATGGATGAGAAGAAAAAGATTCAGAAGGGCTAAATGATTTGCCCATTGCCATATAATGCAGCAGGCTGTTTCCCAAAGTGTGTACCTAGGAACAATAATCCCTTGAGAGATTTTCCATAACAAAGGATATCCATGGCCAAATAAGTTTGGGAAACCATGCATACTGTTTCCTTCTTTGGGCATTTGCAATGCTCAGTAGTACACTAAAGATTTTGTAAAGTCCTACAGTCAGTAATCCATTCAACGTGTTTAGCTCAGTACTTCTCAAACATATGTGAAAACAGAATTTTATCTTCAGGTAACAACTAACATGTCACAGAACCAGTGTCCCATAGTCACTTAAGAGCAGACACCTACAAGATGGAACCATTGCCTCTCACCTGTCCTGAGTCCTAAGACTTTTCCAGAAGTTCTGTGACTTTCAAATGAAAAATTAGATGAGAAAGAGCTTTGGAAAGGAAGAAATTTAACAAATGGAAGTGTAATAAGATGAAGAAGACAGAGATCAAATGCCTCCAAAAGCAGACGTAAAAAGAAGACCCCAGGGAGTGGGATGTTCCCCAAGTGCTCCTGCCTCCCACCACCCCCTGCACAGCCTTGCATCACGCTCTGCTTTGAGATGATCAGAACTACCCTTATTATATTTTCATCCCTAGTCATATCAATCATCCCAATAAACCAGGGATTACCAGGGGCCTCAATTGCCAGTTTCTCAAGAAAGCTCCCCTGATTTAAAGTTGCAATTTTCCCATCTGGCATCCCTCTTTTCTTCCCTGCTTAATTTCTTTCTATAGCACTTACCACCATCTGACATCATAAATATTTCATTTGCTTTGTGTTTGTGTTTGTTTTGTTTATTGTCCGCATCCCTCTGCTAGAGAATAAGCTCCATGCTGGCAGGGGTGATTATTTTGTTCACTGCTTTATTCTCAGCACTTAGAATAGTACATAGCTAATAGATGGTGCTCAATAAAAAAGAAAATATGGCTCAGATCAAACCAAGAGGGCCTAGATGAATTATAGCCTCTCAGAGGGCAAGGATCATGTCTTGGGTTTGCTTTGACTTATTTATGATGTGATACCATCTGCTGAGTGGGTCTTTATTACACTAGAAATGAATATTATTACTCAGATAGATATCAATATACATAGGGAAGCTATTAGTCTCAGAAACCACATTCTCCCTCCTCGGGTGACCTCATTCACCAGGCCTTGGATGGGCATGACTCATAAATCCACAACACCAAGCCTGACCCTCATCTGTGCCACAGCCCACTTTTGCTGCTGTTTGCTGGACACTTCTACCTTGCTAAGCAGCTCAGACTCAGCAAGCCCACAGGTAGAAACACTATCTTCGCCCTGCCAAAAACTAGTGAGGAAAGAAAAACCAGACAACCTTCTTCAAAACTATTTATTATTTAGGCATCTATTTATGTTGATGGCACAAAAACATTACAACAAATGAAAAAATCCATGCCTTTTTTTTTTCCTGACTTCTCCTTCTTCCTTATAGGTGCTATATCTGAAATGTCCCTGCCAGCTATTTCCTCTGTTCTATTTCCACCCTAGTATCAGGCTTCCACTATCTTTTGCCTGGGTCCACTGAAATACTCCTCTCCCAATCTCTCTGCTCCCTCCTTTTCAATGCATGCATCTAAATCACCTGAAGGACTTCTAAAACTCAGAATGCTGAATTGCATCCCAGGATCTCTGGTTCCATAGATTTAGAACTTGTTTTTCTAACAAGTCCTGAGTGAGGCTAGAGCTGCTGTTGGGCGACTACAGAGCCCTGGAAGAAACTGAGCTCTACTTAATATTTATCAGAGCTTAACGCTACCCATCCTAAGACTCACGAGGTCAGGTCAGGTGCCACCTGCTTCCTGGAGTCCTTTCTGGTATCAGCTTAGCCTCCCTTAACTCCTCCAGCAGTTGGCCTCACCCTCTCCATCTCTCTTGCTTGCTGTTCTCTCTCTCACTTGGACTTTCCCTTCCTCATACTTCATCCAGCCCCATAGAGTAAGTGCTTTCTGGGCAGAGACTCACACCCACCCTCCGCCTCTTGCTGCTCCAAAGCTCTTTGGGGCAATTTCCCTGCCTGAGCAATTTTCATCATCCAGAACCCAACCACAGTACCTGTCTTCCCAGCCAGGTCTCTGTAAGCCTCTTTCAGTCCATTTCCCCTACACACTGGGGATTCTCAAAGTATTAAGAAAAAAAGTACTGAAGCATAACAGCATGTACTACAAGCCTTCTGCAGGCACCTAGGTGGGAAACTGAGTAACCAAGGGGCAAAAATGAATGAAGTGAAAAAAACAATAAAAAGGGCAGGGGTTACCTACAAAGAAAGTGAGTGCTTTGCAACCTGAATTTTGTTCTTTACTATTTTATCCAGAATCAGCACTGTCTGTCACATTCATGCTGGGCACTGAAAAGGGGTATGAAGAACAAAAATAAAATAAAATAAAATAAAATAAGCCTAGCCCTTGTCTTGGCATACCTTAAAGATCCATGTGCATCATGCTTGCAATACTTGGGCTCTGATATGACCCTTTAGTCAATTTCCTACATTGCTGCAACTCCACTGCGAGCTATTTTCACTCAGACCACCCATGTAATGAATTTAAAACAATGAATTTAATTATATCATGAAAACACATGATTCTGATTATATATATATATATTTTATTTTTGTTTCAGGGGTGCATGTCCAGGTTTGTTATATAGGTAAGTTGCATGTTACAGGGGTTTGGTGGCAGGAGTTTCCAATCTTTTGGCTTCCCTGGGCCACACTGGAAGAGGAAGAATTGTCTTGGGCCACACATAAAATACACTAACACTAATGAAAACTGATGAGCAAAAAAAAAAAAAAAAAAAAAAAAAAAAAATCTTGAAAAAAACCTCACAATGTTTTAAGAAAGCTGATGGATTTGTGTTGGGCCACATTCAAATCTGTCCTGGGCGACATGCAGCCTGCAGCCTGAAGGTTGGACAAGCTTGGTTACTGGTTATTTTGTCACTAGGTAATAAGCAAATACCCAGTAGGTAGTTTTTCAGTCCTTACCCTCCTCCCACGCTCCACCCTCCTAAGCCTCAGTATCTATTGTTCCTTGCTTTGAAAGCACATGATTTTTATACATTCTTTTCTCTCCAAAAGAAGTGTCCTCACCATGGGTGTTTCAAATCCTTTCTTAGCCAGAGAAACACTGGTCACACTTTAAATTAACTGTCATGAGCAAGGATTTAGTTTAGAGCTAATAAGACAGTTATTATACGTTAAATATTATATGGTTATTAAAAGCATATTTATTGAGGTTTAACAAGTATGTCAAGATAATACTGCATAAACAGCAGGAACTGTTAACAGGATGCAGTTACGGATTCTTACATCAGGAAATGTATCTTGTGCATGGATATACTTTATATTAGACCATTAAAGAAATCATGAAGAATCTCAAAGGGCCTCCACCTGGGATGGCTAAAGGGACAGTGAATTTGTGTACTGTTCACTTACCCTTGGAGATCTAGGATCAGTTCCTCTTTGAGATGGGAATGAAAAACGAGCTTGAGGGGCTTCGTGCATCGTTATTTGTGCTCTGTGCAAAGCCAAGTGTACCATTTGGCATGACAGATGAAGGCCATTTAGGAAAGCTCACTGGGATGGGGGGAAAAGAGTTTAGGAGGAATCACTTGGAATAAGTCAGAGGGAGGGGACTCGTGGGGACTTGGGCCAGGTTTCTGATACTTACTAATACTCATTTTGCTTGAAAATTTAAAAATGTATGTGTGTTTGTGTGTGCGTGTGTGTGTGTGTGTGTCCATGTATACATTCATGCAGTCACATAAGCATAATACCATACACATGGCACTTAGGATAGGAGACAATCACCCCAAAGTTGTGTTTGAGGACATTCCTCTTCTATGCCATATACCAAGTGTGATGTTCTCGAAACTTGCTGCTTTGGAGAAAACGGGCTGGAAGGCAGGCGCCTTCTCACCTTACCACCCAGCCTCCCCCAGTTGAAGGGGCAGGGATCCAGCAAAGCCTGTGTTTATGGCCCCGTGGGCTGACACTATGGCAATGCCCCGACCCGGTGGCGCCCATTCAGCAGGATGACTTCACAGGAGGGTCAGGCCAGGGGACTTCAGATGGGCCATGAGTAAGAAGACCAGCAAAAACTAATATCCCTAACAGTTAGCAAACACGTTGAAGGAAATTATTCATAAATATTTGAAGAGCAATGCGGTCCGAGTTTTGTGCGAGCCAGCTGCTGGTCTCCAGGGTTTCTCCAGTGTGTCAGCCCCCTTTTGAAGAGAGTCAAGGTTCTGCTCAGATGCCAAGCCCCAACTTCCCTCAACTGCCTTTTACACAGAAAGTGCCTGGATGCTTCAGTGTGGTTATGCAGATATGCAGCAACCAATGAGGTGGTGACCTACAAAAGATATATATGCAGAATCTTCAGCTGTCTTTAGATCCATGTTTGAAATTCCTTCCTCTCCTCTCTGAGACGTGTGTGTGTGTGTGTGTGTGTGTGTGTGCACGTCTGTGTTTGTGTGAGAGAGAGGTGGCGAAGAGGATATATAATCATCACGTCAGCACAATGAACAGACCCAATTGCATGAGGATAATTATGTTTTACAGTTTTGTTAAACACAAGAAAGTATTTTCTCAGGCCATTTAATTGAAACAACATCATGGGTTATACCTTCATTGTAATAAAACTCCACTGTGTGTCCAACTGCCAGGGGATTTATTAACTTGCTCCAAGCTCTGAGAATCAGCAGGCAGGGTCAGACGCGGCTAGTGATGATGACATCATCGGTTTTGGCAGCTCTTTTCAACTGGTGTTGAGTGAGGTAATGTCCCCAAAATTAAAACTGACAGCAAGATTAATGATGATAGATTCACTGACTTTTTTCATGATTTAAATTGGTGTTCTGTTTCTTCCATTCTGGAAGGCCAAGAGAGCTTCATGCCATTAGCTTGGCGTATCAGCAAAGCCAGATAACAGGAGCCCCTTCCCCCCGACCTCTGCCCAGGGACAGGCTGGGACTTCTGGGTTAGAGGTGATTTAGAGATGGGGCCAATGGAAGACACACCCTTGTGTCTTTTGTGGAGGTTAGGACAATAAGATATGCTGCCTTCATCAGACCAGCACATATATGTGGATTCATTATTTGGTACAGGAAAGGTTATGTGCTCAGTGGGGGGTTGCTGTGTGCAAGGAATACCTCATCAAGTCTTGCTTTACTAAGTCAGAATTTGCAATCCCTTGAACTGGAGCTGGGCTGATCTTGCCCTTTTACTTTCCACCATGAAAAGGTTTGCTGAGAATGTTAGAAGCATAACGAAAGTTCTGAGGCAGAAGATTGTAAGATATTTAATCTGCATGAAAAAGAGTCATTTCATCAATTGTCTTAGAGACTCTGGTGTCTGACAAACACTATCACCTTGACTAGCTAATTATTATACCCCCACTCCACCATAAATTTCTTCAGGAAGGGAGTAACTGTTTTCATCTTTGTTATTCCAACAATCATCACAGCAGTGTATAGCAGGCACTCGAAAGCATTTGCTGAATGTATGTTCCTTATAGCAGATCTTTTCAGGACTTCTCATAAGAAATGTAGTCTAACTGGGTTTATGGAGTTACTTTCAAATAATGAAAATGCTTTTCTTTGAAAACATGACTGAATTTGTCATATTCACTAGTCCATGTGGATATGTCTCATTGGTCTGAAAGAATGTGGTTTACTGTTGGGGAAAAAGAGAATTTAAATATACGAAGAAAAAACCACAATGACATATGAGTATATAATAAATAACCACACTGCAGAATGGCAGAACTGGGGAAAGTCCTTGGCATTTTTTATTATGTGTGTGAGATTGTCTTCAAAACTGAAATCTGTCCATAGATTCAATGATCATCTTATAGTCATTGATAGAGTTGAATTAAAGTTGATTCTGTTGGGAGTGGGTAGCAGCTGGGGAGGAAACATCTTTCTTGGGAGAAGGGACTCAGGGTTCACTTGGCAGCAGGTGAGGATGCAAGAATTTCCTGGAAGTCTTTTTGGTAAGTCCTATCTATAATTAGAAAATTTGCTAGGCTACAGAGTCAGGAGACATTGGAGCTAGTCCTTGTCCCACACCTAACTAGCTGAGACATTTATAGTAAGTCCCTCCCTTTCCCTGAGCCTGTTGCCCCACTGGTAAGGTGAACGCCTGGAGGACACACATAAAGGCCCTCTGCAGGTCATTCTCTGAAGCTAAGAGCTTAATTGCTTTTGGGAGGGGCACACCAAGACAGATCAAGTAGACAACTCCTTATTCCAGCTATTCAAACAAAGTCAGATCCCTACACCCCTGAAGTTTATGGCATTGGTTGGGATAAGGGGATGGAGTTTCTTCCCCCTTGTTCTTTTGGCAATGTGAACTCCAAATAGTTTGCTTGCAAGCAGGTTCCAACACTTCCCCAAGGCCCTCCCAGCTCCTCACACAAACTTCTTTTGCTGCATTTTCCCATATTTGCCATATACCTCCTTTCCCACACACACAGTTCCCTTCAAACCAAATATCATATTGTGGAGGGAGAGTCTGGAAGAACTTGAGTTTGATGGCAAGTACAGGGGATGAGATCCTACTAATGCCACTTTTGTCTCTGTCTATGGCATTTCTTTTTGGAAAAAATGACTATATTTGACAACTTTTGGAATGTTTATCGGGTTCATAATGGTCCCCTTCACTAGAAATCTCACTCTGACACACAGGGTGAGGCTGGGGCCTGGGCCGGCAACGCTAAATGACTCCTACCCCTCTGGCCATGGCTAATCAGAACACAATGGACACCTGTGCCATGCTGGGAAGTTGGAACATTTTCATGGTTAAGAGGTTGGACTCCTGCCCACCTGCAATGCAATAGTTTCACACATCACAGCCCTAACTTTTTTTCCTACTTCTCCTTAAGTGGGCAAGATAAAGAGAAGTGAATACAGGCAACTTAGCATCATGTGCCATGGAGAGAGGTGACACGTGAAGCACAAGTGTCAGCTCAGGGAGACAGGCTTTCAGGGACCTTGGGACAGGAGGATGAAATGCTGTCCCAGGACACCTGGACACTAGCTATGCTTTCTCCACCCAACCCTAAGATGAGAATGCAGCCTTGCTGAGGAGTTTGGCTCACCAACCAAGAGAGCTCATCTTCTCTAAATAGTTCCTTGTTCCAGAGAACCTCAGCCTGGATGTGCATTAAAATCACTTGGGAAACTTTCTAAAATGTGAAAGCCTGAGTTCCTACTCCAGAGGTTCTGATCCAAATAGTCTGGGGAAGGAAGGAGGCATTGGTGTATTTTTAAGGCTCCTCGAGTGATTTTAATATGCAGCTAGAGTTGGGAACCAATCCCTGAATTGAAACACAAGAATGTTAGCTTGAAATCTTCTGTGATGCTGATATAAGCCTCGTGGTTAAAAGGTAGTGAGAAGGGGACGGAAAGGGAAGCAGAACTGGATATTCTCTCTTCTAGCAGATCCCTGCATTCCCTGAGAGTGTCAGTGACAGTCAGGTTTCCTGCAGTGGACTGAGGGCTCAGGGAAAAGGCATACCATGATATGTTACCTCTGCCCCTACTCTGTGCAGTCACCTCACTGAGTTTTACATCTCTGACCTAAATCAGGAAGTGGTCTTTCTCTATGAATCCATAACCCTATCAACATTCATTCCTCACAGAGAAATGCTAATAAGCAATTACTATGGTATGTCCAAAAATACAGGACACAGGAGCCACTGATCAGAGGCATGAACAAGGAGAAGGTGGTTGGATTTCTCTGCATGGCTCCTGATATCACAATTTTAGTTATGAAGCTAAAACTCTGCCCCAGCCTAAGTATAATGATTTGACTTGTAACCAGCAAATCTAGGGCAACTATTTAGGTTTGCCAAGGACTGTCCCAGTTTTAGCACTAAAGTTCCTTGTTGCAGGGAACACTTCAGTCCTGGGGAAACTGAGAGTTGATCTTGTCAGCTCTCCAGTCCTGGCTTGTGCAGGGATGGCCACTGACAGCTCTTCTCAAAGTTAAGAAACACTTCACTGATGGACATGAATGTCCATATGTCAACAGAACATTCTGACCATGCCTATCATGCCTCTGTCCCTAAACACCTGACAAACAAAAGGTGGCGTTAGGGTGAGGATAATAAACTTGTTTTGGAGTGGAACCATTCACGGCCAAAGAGCTCAGATAAAAGAGTCTATTCTTAAAACTACCCAACCCAACTCGAGCCATTCAGGTCTTCTCTCCAGGTGATTTGGAATTGGGATCTAGAAAGACTGCTTAATTTCTTCCAATGACTGGGGAATAATGAGAGTTTAGGGTCTGTTGGCAGCTGAGTCTTGGGAAGGTGACTGTGGAAGAGAGGAAGTCAGTCTGCAGGGAGAGAAGGAAGAAGAGGCACCCAGGCAGAAACAGAGATGGAAAGAGAAAGAAGCCTGCATGGAGTTCTGTATGGGTCTCTATTTTCTGCTTTCAGACCCTTTCTGATGCCCATCAGGACTTCCATTCTTAGGTTTCATAAGATCCCCTCCACTCCCTTGCATCCTTTAGTTGCAAGGACAGAAAAGACAATCCAAATTGGTTTAAGCAAAAGGAAGTTTACTGTTTCATATATCAGTGAACAATTTGATTGTTCAGGTACTGCTTGATCAGGTACTGCTTGATCCAGGGCTCAAGCAACAGAACTGTTTCTCTTTCTCCACTGTTGAGCTCTAGTTCTCTAGCAGAGTTTTCTCTTGGTTCTCTGGCAGGCTCACCCCTCGCATACAGGAGATAGCTGCCAGAAACTCCCTGCACTATACCCTGTTGGGTTTATTCTCAATAGTAAAGTGAGACCATATTTTCATGACTGCCAGTAAAAATCTTAGTACTTCTCAATGGCTCAAACTGACCATCCTGAACCAATACCTGGTGCTTAGGAGAAGATGATACTGGCTGACAGACCTGAATCACATGGCCAGACTCATGTTCGGGGAAAGTTAGCTCTGCTGAAGCCCATGGATTAAGATGGGGAGGGTTGATTTCCCAAAGGACATTGATATATGGTCACCATATGCAAGGTAGAAAGATGTTACAGATAAGAAAATGAGAGGTGCCTTCTACTCTTAATTATTTAAATGCCCCTGATTTTTCCCTTCAGCTAGATTAAATGGGTTTGGTACTTACAATTAAAAATAATTCTAACAGGCAGGTGTTCCAAGATGGCCAAATAGGAATAGCTCTGGTCTGCAGCTCCCAGCCAGATCAACGCAGAAGACAGGTGATTTCTGCATTTCCAACTGAGGTACCTGGTTCATCTCACTGGCACTGGTTGGACAGTAGGTGCAGCCCATGGAGGGCGAGCTGAAGCAGGGCAGGGCATCACCTTACCCAGGAAGCGCAAGGGGTTGGGGGATTTCCATTTCCTAGCCAAGGGAAGCCATGACAGATTACCTAGAAAAAGTAGATACTCCTGCTCAAATACTGTGCTATTCCCAAGGTCTTAGCAACCAGCAAATAAGGCGATTCTCTTCCATGCTTGACTCAGCAGCTCCCATGCCCACAGAACCTTGCTCACTGCTAGCGCAGCAGTCTGAGATTGGTCTGTGAGACCACAGCCTGGTTGGAGGAGCGGCATCCGCCACTGCTGAGGCTTGAGTAGGTAAACAAAGCAGCCCAGGATCTCTAACTGTACAGAGCCCACTGCAGCTCAACAAGGCCTACTGCATCTAGACTGCACCTCTGTAGGCAGGGCATAGCCGAACAAAATGCAGTAGACAACTTCTGCAGACTTAAACGTCCCTGCCTGACAGCTCTGAAGAGAGCAGCGGTTCTCCCAGCATGGCATCTGAGCTCCAAGAATGGACAGACTACCTCCTCGAGTGGGTCCCTGACCCCTGTGTAGCCTGACTGGGAGACACCTCCCAGTAGGGTCTGACAGACACCTCATATAGGTGGGTGCCCCTTTGGGACGAAGCTTCCAGAGGAAGGATCAGGCAGCAATATTTGCTGTTCTGCAGCATCTGCTGGTGATACCTAGGCAAACAGGGTCTGGAGTGGACCTCTAGCAAACTCCAACAGACCTGCAGCTGAGGGACCTGACTGTTAGAAGGAAAACTAACAAACAGAAAGCAATAGCATCAACATCAACATCAACAAAAAGATCATCTACACCAAAATCCCAACTGTAGGTCACTAACATCAAAGACCAAAGGTAGATAAAACCACAAAGATGGGGAGAAACCAGAGCAGAAAAGCTGAAAATTCTAAAAATCAGAGCACCCCTTGTCCTCCAAAGGTGGATGTTTGAACCCATTGAAGGAAGCTAAAAACCTTGAAAAAAGATTAGATGAATGGCTAACTAGAATAAACAGTGTAGAGAAGACCTTAAATGACCTGATCTGATGGAGCTGAAAACCATGGCACTAGAACTTTGTGATACATGCACAAGCTTCAATAGCTGATTCGATCAAGTGGAAGAAAGGGTATCAGTGATTGAAGATGAAATTAATGAAATAAAGCAAGAAAACAAGATCAGAGAAAAAAGTAAAAAGAAATGAACAAAGCCTCCAAGAAATATGGGACTATGTGAAAAGACCAAATCTATCTCTGATTGGTGTACCTGAAAGTGATGGGTAGAATGGAACCAAGTTGGAAAACACTCTTCAAGATATTACCCCAACATAGCAAGGCAGGCCAACATTCAAATTCAGGAAATACAGAGAACACCACAAAGATACTCCTCGAGAAGAGCAACTGCAAGACACATAATCATCAAATTCACCAAAGTTGAAATGAAGGAAAAAGTGTTAAGGGCAGCCAGAGAGAAAGGTCGAGTTACCCACAAAGGGAAGCCCATAAGACTAACAGTGAATCTCTCAGCAGAGACCATAGAAGCCAAAAGAGAGTGGGAGCCAATATTCAACATTCTTAAAGAAAAGAATTTTCAACCCAGAATATCATATCCAGCCAAACTAAGCTTCATAAGTGAAGGAGAAATGAAATCCTTTACAGACAAGCAAATGCTGAGAGATTTTGTCACCACCAGGCCTGCCTTACAAGAGCTCCTAAAGGAAGCACTAAATGTGGAAAGGAACAACCAGTACCAACCACTGCAAAACCATGCCAAATTGTAAAGACCATCAATGGTAGGAAGAAACTGCATCAATTAATGGGCAAAATAACCAGCTAACATCATAATGACAGGATCAAATCACACATAACAATATTAACCTCAAATGTAAATGGGCTAAATGCCCCAATTAAAAGACACAGACTGGCAAATTGGATAAAGAGTCTAGATCCATCAGTTTGCTGTATTCAGGAGACACATCTCATGTGCAGAGACACACATAGGCTCAAAATAAAGGGATGGAGGAAGATCTACCAAGCACATGGAAAGAAAAAAAAAAAAGCAGGTGTTGCAATCCTAGTCTCTGATAAAACAGACTTTAAGCCAACAAAGATCAAAAGAGACAAAGAAGGCCATTACATAATGGTAAAGGGATCAATTCAACAACAAGAGCTAACTATCCTAAATATATATGCACCCAATACAGGAACACCCAGATTCATAAAGCAAGTACATAGAGACCTACAAAGAGACTTAGACTCCCACACAATAATAATGAGAAACTTTAACACCCCACTCTCAATATAAGACAGATCAACAAGACAGAAGGTTAACAAGGATATCCAGGACCTGAACTCAGCTCTTCAACAAGGAGACCTAATAAACATCTACAGAACTCTCCACCCCAAATCAACAGAATATATATTCTTCCTAGCACCACATCACACTTATTCTAAAATTGACCACATAATTGGAAGCACTCCTCAGCAAATGTAAAAGAACAGAAATCACAACAAACTCTCAGACCACAATGCAATGGAATTAGAACTCAGGATTAAGAAACTCACTCAAAACTGTACAACTACATGGAAACTGAACAACTTGCTCCTGAATGACTACTGGGTAAATAACAAAATGAAGGCAGAAATAAAGATATTCTTTGATACCAATGAGAACAAAGACACAATGTACCAGAATCTCTGGGACACATTTAAAGCAGTGTGTAGAGGGAAATTTATAGCACTAAATGCCCACAAGAGAAAGCAAGAAAGATCTAAAATCGACCGCCTAACATCACAATTAAAAGAACTAGAGAAGCAAGAGCAAACAAATTCAAAAGGTAGCAGAAGGCAAGAAATAACAAAGATCAGAGCAAAACTGAAAGAGATAGAGACACAAAAATCCCTTCAAAAAATCAATGAATCTAGGAGCTCGTTTTTTGAAAAGATCAGCAAAATTGATTGACTGCAAGCAAGACTAATAAAGAAAAAAGAGAGAAGAATCAAATAGACGCAAAAAAATGACAAAGGGGATATCACCACTGATCCCGCAGAAATACAAACTACCATCAGAGAATACTATAAACACCTCTATGCAAATAAATTAGAAAATTTAGAAGAAATGGATACATTCCTGGACACATACACCCTCCCAAGACTAAACAAGGAAGATGTTGAATTGCTGAATAGACCAATAATAGGCTCTGAAATTTAGACAATAATTAACAGCCTACCAACCAAAAAAAAACCCAGGACCAGAAGGATTCACAGCCAAATTCTACCATAGGTACAAAGAGGAGCTGGTACCATTCCTTCTGAAACTATTCCAATCCATAGAAAAAGAGGGAATCCTCCCTAACTCATTTTATGAAGCCAACATCATCCTGATACCAAAGCCTGGCAGAGACACAACAAAAAAGACAATTTTAGATCAATATCCCTGATGAACATCAATGCAAAAATCCTCAGTAAAATACTGGCAAACTGAATGAAAGCTTATCCACCATGATCAAGTTGGCTTCATCCCTGGGTTGCAAGGCTGGTTCAACATATGCAAATCAATAAATGTAATCCATCACATAAACAGAACCAACAACAAAAACCACATGATTATCCCAATAGATGCAGAAAAGGCCTTTGACAAAATTCAACAGTGCTTCATGCTAAAACCTCTCAACAAACTAGGTATTGATGGAACGTATCTCAAAATAATAAGACATAATTATGACAAACCCACAGCCAATATCATACTGAATGGGCAAGAACTGGAAGCTTTCCCTTTGAAAACCAGCACAAGACAGGGATGCCCTCTCTCACCACTCCTATTCAACATAGTGTTGGAAGTTCTGGCCAGGGTAATCAGGCAAGAGAAAGAAATAAAGGATATTCAATTAGGAAATGAGGAAGTCAAATTGTCCCTGGTTGCAGATGACATGATTGTATATTTAGAAAACCCCATCGTCTAAGCCCCAAATCTCCTTAAGCTGATAAGCAACTTCAGCAAAGTCTCAGGATACAAAATCAATGTGCAAAAGTCACAAGCATTCCTATACACTATTAACAGACAAACAGAGAGCCAAATCATGAGTGAACTCCCATTCACAATAGCTTCAAAGAGAATAAAATACCTAGGAATCCAACTTACAAGGGATGTGAAGGATCTCTTCAAGGAGAATACAAACCACTGCTCAATGAAATAAAAGAGGACACAAACAAATGGAAGAATATTCCATGCTCATAGATAGGAAGAATCAATATCATGAAAATGGTCATACTGCCCAAAGTAATTTATAGATTCAATGCCATCCCCATCAAGCTACCAATGACTTTCTTCACAGAATTGGAAAAAACTAAAGTTCATACGGAACCAAAAAAGAGTCTGCATTGCCAAGACAATCCTAAGTCAAAAGAACAAAGCTGGAAGCATCATGCTACCTGACTTCAAACTATACTACAAGGCTACAGTATAAAACAGCATGGCACTGGTACCAAAACAGATATATAGACCACTGGAACAGAACAGAGGGCTCAGAAATAACCACACATCTACAACCATCTGATCTTTGACACACTTGACAAAAACAAGCAATGGGGAAAGGATTCCCTATTTAATAAATGGTACTGGGAAAACTGGCTAGCCATATGTAGAAAGCTGAAACTGGATCAGATCCCTTCCTTATACCTTACACAAAAATTAATTCAAGATGAATTAAAGACTTAAATGTTAGACCTAAAACCATAAACACACTAGAAGAAAACCTAGGCAATACCATTCAGGACACAGGCATGGGCAAGGACTTTATGACTAAAACACAAAAACAATGGAACAAAAGCCAAAATAGACAAATGGGATCTAATTAAACTAAAGAGCTTCTGCATGGCAAAATAAACTACCCTCAGAGTGAACAAGCAACCTACAGAATGGGAGAAAAATTTTGCAATCTACCCATCTGACAAAGGGCTAATATTCAGAATCTACAAAGAACTCAAACAAGTTTACAAGAAAAAAACAAACACCATCAAAGACTGGGTGAAGGATATGAACAGACACTTCTCAAAAGAAGACATCTATGCAGCCAACAGACACATTAAAAAATGCTCATCGTCACTGGCCATCAGAGAAATGCAAATCAAACCTGCAATGAGATACCATCTCATGCCAGTTAGAATGGCAATCGTTAAAAAGGTCAAGAAATAGCAGGTGCTGGAGAGGATGTGGAGAAATAGGAACACTTTTACACTGTTGGTGGGACTGTAAACTAGTTCAACCATTGTGGAAGACAGTGTGGCGATTCCTCAAGGATCTAGAACTAGAATTACCATTTGACCCAGCAATCCCATTACTGGGTATGTACCCAAAGGATTATAAATCATGCTACTATAAAAACACACACACATGTATGTTTATTGCAGCTCTATTCACAATAGCAAAGACTTGGAACCAACCCAAGTGTCCATCAATGACAGACTAGATTAAGAAAATGTGGCACATATACACCATGGAATACTATGCAACCATAAACAAGGAGAAGTTCGTGTCCTTTGCAGGGACATGGATGAAGCTGGAAACCATCATTCTCAGCAAACTATCGCAAGGACAGAAAATCAAACACTGCACTTTATGTTCTCACTCATAGGTGAGAACTGAACAATGAGATCACTTGGACACAGGGCGGGGAACATTACACACTGGGACCTATCAGGGTCTGGGGGTCTGGGGGAGGGATAGCATTAGGAGAAATACCTAATGTAAATGATGAGTTGATGGGTGCAGCAAACCAACATGGCACACGTATACCTACGTATCAAACCTGCACATTGTGCACATGTACCCTGGAACTTAAAGTATAATAATAATAATAATTCTAACAATTACAATAATATGGCTCCCAGTCACAAAATAACATGTCAGAAATCTTCTCCCCTGCAGTTTCACATGCTCCTGTCATGAGAGCAGACACCAGTCTCACAGCTATATTGGTATTTTGTCCAAACAGAGGATAAAGCCCCATTCAGTTGTGGTAAGTTTGGGTATTTACTTGAATTTTTAAACCGGGCAAAAATGACAATATTATGAAAAGACAGGTTTTTTCAAAAATTCTTGTTGAGTAAATAGAAAAGCCACATATTTGTCCAGGTTATTGATCAGCCTTCTCTAGTGCCAGCCAAAACCTAAAAGTCTGAGGCTTTTTGAGAATAACTACTTAATTTATAACAGCAATCATAATACAAAGCATTAGCAACATAGGAAAATGAATCTCTTCAATATTGCAAGCCTCAAAGGTTGTGTTTGTTTGCTTTGCCTTTATAAAAATCCTAACCTGTCCTTCTGGCTCTGTTATCATTAGGTTTGATCTGAGAAAAGCCAAGGAGTACTCAAACCAATCCATAAAAATAAGAAAGCACAAAGGAGAAGTATAAATTAGGTCTCTTATTCCACTTGTCAGTCTACGACCCTCAATGCCATGACTCCCCACTGTCTATAGAAACTTAAACTTCATGTCCAACAGTCTAACGCCAAGGTCAGCTTTCAGAATTCACTTCCACCCTGCACTGTCAGCACACACACTTCTCTCAGGGACACAGACTAACTCACCAATCTCGACACCCATTTGGTGGTTCCTGGACTCTGTGCCTTTTTTTCACATTGTCTACTTCTTTTTGGTATATCATTCCCTATTTGTGTTGATAATATTCCTCCTTCACAGCCCAACTCCAATTCTCCTCTGCCATTGAGTCCCCTTCAGACTCTTGTTTGGAATTAATTCACCTCCCTACTTAAAAGCCTTCAATGGTTTCCCATTGAATGGAGGAGAAAATTTTGCATCCTTTTGCCTTATGATCTGCCTGGCTATCTTCCCTATCTCATCCCAAGCCATGATGACCCAGCCATCCTGGATCTTCTTCATTTTCCAGGATTTCCCTAGAGTATTCCAGTCATACATCTCTTCCACTCTGTATTTCCACTGCTTAGAAGGCTCTTCCCTTGGCTTTTCTGGAAGCTGCCTCCTTGGCAACTGTTACGTTGCCAAGGAGGCAACGTAACAGTTGGCAAGGTCTCAACTGAAATGTTACTTCTCCAGAGGTCCTTCCCTGTCACCCAGTAGAGCTATACATCTGCCCTACTCTAGTACTGTTACTGTCTACTATTAAGATGTGTTCTCTATCTTCGCACACTTTTTCTGAATGTGTAATTGCGTATTTATGTGTTTAATTGTCTAATGTTTCTCTTTCCCACAAAAAACATAATTTTCAAGAGGTCATGAACTCAATATATCTCACTGATACAACTGTAGATCTCGCGTTTAACATGATGCCTCACTTTGGAGAAATTCAACAAATATTTTTTGAGCGAATAAATATATCACTTCTTTCTCTACATATTTATAACATAATTGGATCATAAGGTGCCATATATTGCAGATGTTGACATTAGTCTTGTATCTCATACTAGATTACAAGTTTCTTTATAGCAAAGGATCATGAATCAATGAGATAATACTTGCAAAGCACCAGGCGCAATGTAAGTCCTCAATAAGCTTTTGCTCTCATAAGCTTGAACATCAGAGACTATCTTGGAGGTGGACAGTCTTGGATTTTCATAAAACTTCACCTATTCCCAGCTCTATAATTTCAGCCAAATTTGTTCAATTTCTCTGGGCCTAGTATTAGTCCATTCTCACATTGCTATAAAGAAATACCTGAGGCTGGGTAATTTATAAAGAAAAGAGGTATAATTCTCACAGGTTCTGCAAGCTGTGCAGAAAACATAATACTGATAGCTGCTCAGCCTCTGAGGATGTCTCAGGGGACTTACTATCACGGCAGAAGGCAAAGGGGAAGTAGGCCCTCTTACAAGGCAAGAGCAGTGGGGACAAAGAGAAGGGGGAGGTGCTAGACATGTTTAAACAGCCAGATCTTATGAGAACTCTATTATGAGAACAGCACCAAAGGGATGGTTCTAAACCATTCATGAAAGATTCACCCCCATGATCCAATCACCTCCCACCAGACCCCCTCCAACACTGGGATTACAATTCAACATGAGATTTAGGTGAGTACACAGATCCAAACCATATCAGCCTGTCTCCTCATTTGTAGATTGTTAATGATGGTACCTACTTTACTGAGTGGTTGTGAAAATGGTATTAGCTAATGCAGGTCAACTGCTCAGCACAATGTCTGGAAAGTAAAAAGTGTCCAATATGGTGGCTATTACTATTACATTATTCATATCAAGAAAGAGAAAAGCTGAGCAAGACATCCAGGAACTGATCTAGTACTGTCAGCTAGGCCTTGATGTTCCCTTTTGGAATGTAAACAATTTCAAAGAGCATCAACCTCAGACATGGTCACTGTGTGACCACAATGGAGTGAGACAAAAACAAGACCATTCCATAATATTGTCTGAACACAGAAAATCTTCAGCATTTTCCAAACTGCAAAAATGCTCAATCTCCCCTCCTTCCTGGCTAATGTGAATGATTGCTACTTCTTAATCAATTACAGCCCTAGAACTGTTCTGGCATTCCCTTCGTCTATATAAGACTGATTTAGATACTCAACCTCCGTCTAGTCTCTCCCTCTAAATAAGATTTCTTTAGATACTGAATCATAGGATTATTCTTACTTCTTTTTTTTTTTTTTTTTTTTTTTTTTTTTTTTTTTTTTTTTTTG
>NC_045437.1:132181894-132185327 GCF_002776525.5 Piliocolobus tephrosceles
TTTTTTTTTTTTTTTTTTTTTTTTTTTTTTTTTTGAGACGGAGTCTCACTCTGTCCACCAGGCTGGAGTGCAGTGGCGTGATCTTGGCTCACTGCAAGCTCCGCCTCCTGGGTTCACGCCATTCTCCTGCCTCAGCCTCCCTAGTAGCTGGGACTACAGGCGCCCGCCACCGCGCCCGGCTAATTTTTTGTATTTTTAGTAGAGACAGGGTTTCACCGTGGTCTCGATCTCCTGACCTTGTGATCCGCCCACCTCGGCCTCCCAAAGTGCTGGGATTACAGGCGTGAGCCACCGCGCCCGGCCTATTCCTACTTCTTGATAGCACCACTTCAGAGGAAAACTGCTTCCTTAAACTCTCTCCCAAATCACCTAACACAAGCTTGTGCCCTACAACAAGTCCTTTCTAATGCTCTCTTACTGAGATGGCTTATAATTCCTCATGGTGTGCATTCTCTCTTACTGAAATTAGTAACAAACCCAACTTGTTCCACAACAGTATTTTCCTGGTGGTCTTTGGCTGAAGGGCATTGATCATAGTCATAAGAGGAACAATATCCATCATTTATTGAGCATTTACCAGGGCCTCTTCTAAGCAATTTACATGTGTTAATTTACTCAATTCTTCAGTCAACTTTAGAATGTAGGCAAGAAGAACTAAGCTAGGAAGAGGTTTAAAACTTTGCTGCAGTTAGACAGTTAATGAGTGATGAAGCTGGGTTACCAACCAAAGCATTTGAGTCCTTACTCATCACTCCTTACTGTGCCTTCCTTGGTCCTATCACTTTGCTTTGAACAAAGAGATCGCTTCAAGTTTATAAAGATCTGAAGGCACCACAATATGAAACGCATGAGGCAGAACTCAGCAGCATGCCAGAGACTTCCTTCAACATGTATCACTGGCGATTTCCTTAACAGCATATGGAGGCTGCAAAGAAGTATACATCATAGTCCCTGACCTCAAGGAACTTATGAGCTAATTGAAGAGACAGGACTTAAATGCACAAAAGTTTCAATAACAATACAAGCTGCAATATGAGAGACACATTAAGACAGAAGAATGCATGATTCAGTGTCAAATGAGGTGTGCAGATGGCACTGGGAGGGAGCTCGCTGTGGGCTACATGCTCAGCCCACACACTCTAACCCAACTCAAAACCACAGACAGGAAATCAGACAGGAGAGCTGCATTGTCAGGAAGAGACAGAAAGGAAAAGAATAAAATCTTAATGGAAAGAAATCTATTAAAATTATATTTGCAGGATATGTGGCTAGATGGCTTTTAAATTTTACTTTTTGGTAATTTTTTGTTGAGGAATTATAACCTAGTCTCTGAAAGCGAGTCATGTGGTTATGTCCAAGGGACTCCACATCAGGAACTCTCTGGGAACACACAAACAATACAAAGTTCCCTTCTCTTTGAGCAAAGCTGAGCCCTGGTCTGACCCCATCTAGCCTCTCATCTATGGATCACTCTCAGGTTCATGTCATTGCATTCTGGTGTCACAGAAAAACGTTCATAACAACTCCAGATACAACATTACAGAAGCATTCTCAGCCACTGAGGGCCATATTAAGATACTTTGTTTCTATAAGGAGATAATCAAGCTCTTAGAGTGTCTTACAAAGATTCATGGAGTCTTCCAGCACTTTTAGACTGGAAGAGATAAAGTACCTCTCTTGAATGATTTAGTAAGTGTGTTTGAGCAAGAGCTTTGGTATCAACTTGGGCAATAACATTAGGCAAGTTATGTAACCTCTTTATCTGCAAGTAGAGTTAATGACAATAACCAACTCATGGGATGATTGTAGGGTTAAATGGCATAATGCTTTCAAAGGGCTAAAGGTATCCAGCACATAGAGTACCTTCTCAGAACATGTTAGTAATCAACTGTTGTTATTCTCCATATCCATATTGTCCTCAAGGACTTGAAGAAATGCAAAAGAAGCATGAGACATGTTCTTTCTGGACACTTCCAAAGACTCTAAATTGGGGATTTACCCATCCTGATTGGGCAAGTAACTCAGTTATATTATTTAGCTGTCATTCTATTACACACAGGTTTAGGAGGCTCAGTTGCCTAAATTTGATTCCCACCTCTATTACTTACTTAGAACTGTGGCCATTTCCTTAACCTATCTCTGACTCAGTTTATTTATAAAAGCAGTGGGATCAATAATGGCCCCTACATCTTAGGACTGTTGTGGAGAGTAAAAGAGATCATGGATAGAGAACCCTGAGAAACATCCAGTGCATCATGGGCTCTCAATGGGTGCTATTTTTTACCATCATCATCATCATCACTACCATCTTCATCAATAAGTATATCCTGGACTTTGCCTTTTACTTCCAGAGATTCAAGCTCAATGATCTCTAACATGTGCCAGGCAGCTGAACTTTCCAAGACTTAATTTTAGAATATGTGCTCTGTTGGCAAAGACAAAGCTTTTGACCCCGTTCTAAAGTACTAGATGGTGATGGTGTGCACTGCCAGCCACTCCTGTCTTAGGACAAATGGTCCAGATTTACAGGTTTGCCAGCTGAGGTCAAGGGTCTAGTCCTTGGTGAGGAGAAGGAGGAGGAGATGGAGAGAAAGAAGAAAGAGAAAGAAGGAGAGGGAGAAAGGCATGCTACCAGTGCCTGTTGGGATTGAAATCACAGTTGCATCCTGGCTTAGTGATTTGGGGCAAATCACTTCACTTTTCACATCCAGAGGCAGTGCTAGTGCCTTTTGTCTAGGGATGATTGAACTTTAAAAGGAAGAATACATCTATGAGTACAGTGCCTAGCACATATTATATTCTCAATATGCTGCAGCCAGGTTATCATTACATATGTTCTCTGTCCTACAAGCAAAAGAACTGATCAGAGACCACATTAGGATAGCATTATACTAGCTAAGAGGTCTCACATTATTCTTGTATCCTCTTTCTTTTTCTAAAAATTTAATATTGAGTTAAGACTGCTGGGGAGAGTACAACTACATTCTGTTTCAGGTTTGAATGTGAAGACCATACAAGTGCAGTGGAAAGGGTTTTGGACAAATTTAACAGACTTGCATTCTAGTGCTGACACCATTTGCTTTCACTTCTGGGTCTCAACCTGTGAAATTAATATTGGAGGTTAAGACTATACTAGATTATCTGTAAAGATCCCTCCAGTCATTCTCCCCTAGGATTCTAATTCCTTAAACCAGTACTTAATAAGGAGTACCTCATGTGAGATTATTGGGTTTCTTGTGAAAAAATGGGTATTCCTGGATTCCCACCTGAGTTTACAGGAATCAGAATCTTTAAGCCCCTGGTGGGAACAAGGGCTTAAGGGCAGGAGCACACACACACACATACACACATATATATAGATGTAGATATAGATATAGATATAGATATAGATATAGATATAGATATAGATATAGATATAGATATAGATATAGAT
>NC_045437.1:132185337-132231838 GCF_002776525.5 Piliocolobus tephrosceles
TAGATATAGATATAGATATAGATATAGATATAGATATAGATATAGATGGAATTCTACTCTTGTTGCCCAGGCTGGAGTGTAATGGCGCCAACTCGGCTCACCACAACCTCTGCCTCCCCGGTTCAAGTGATTCTCCTGCCTCAGCCTCCCGAGTAGCTGGGATTACAGGCATGCACCATCACACCCAGCTAATTTTTGTATTTTTTAGTAGAGACGGAGTTTCTCCATGTTGGTCAGGCTGGTCTTGAACTCCCAACCTCAGGTGATCCACCTACCTTGGCCTCCCAGAGTGCTGCGATTACAGGCATGAGCCACCATGCCTGGCCCAGGAATGTATATTTTAGTGACCTTCTCAGAGATACACTGCCCCAAACTGCAGAGGAGACAGACTTTGAGGTAATGATGGAAACAAGAGAATGGAAATGGTAAATAAGAGGGAAGTCCATTCCTGCTCAGGTAGATCACTGTGAATTGAACCACATATAGAACATGCTGGGCACTTAACCCATTAAGATTGCTGAAGATGCCAAGAAGAAATATTTATAGGCACTTTTTAACATAGTCTATAAAAGAGGAGGTTGATTCAAACATAAATTACCTACCACATCATTCTTTAACCTCTAAATCTTTCTCTAATGACTTGAAAGGCAGCTTATTAAAGCAAAGTGCATGTTGAAGTACTAGATATACACTGGTTAGTTTATAAACATCTAGAGAAACAGAAGTTACTAAAACTGGCAGGTTTGCTAATAAAAAAGAAAACAGCAAAAAACAAATTTTAAGAAATTTTCAGTCTGGGCAAAATGATTTAAATACTGTGGGATGTGATTTTCTCTCTTTATCTCAGATCTACCTTCTCCTGAGTTGGCTCCATTTTCTGGATAAATCTTTCCATGTAGTAGCAAAATGGCAGTCAGGAGCCCCAAGGATACATCATATCCTGTCAGCAATCTCAGAGCAACTTGGGAAGACCAGGTGCCTCTATTCAGGCTGTTTTAGTATCTTAGAGTAAGCTCTCATTGGACTAGCTTGAGTCATGTGGTTGCCACTAAGCCAATCATAGTGGCCTGAGGATTGTCCTATGGTGATTGGCAGCTTATGTTACATGGCTACTCCTAGAACTGGGGTGTAGGGTTCACGACACTCAAAACACACAGACTGAGAATTGGTTTCTCTGGACAAAAACAGGGTGATGTTACTAGGAAAAGTAACATATGGTGGTCAGGCAAATCAACAGATGTCCCTTGCAACATCTTAAAGTAGCAAATATCTCTTATGGGCTGAGTACACATTGTTTTTTAACTGTGTGGTAAATTATGCCTCACCCAGTATATTTTCTTATTTGCTTTTTTTTTTTTTTTTTTTCCTGTGTGTATGATCCTGCATGCATTTGTCACACACACAAACACACTGTCTTAACAGCCAGGGGAAATTAGATGACATTTAGTGATGGAAAAAATGAGCACAGTTTTGATCATTGTTTAATTTAGTAAAAGAACAGCTCCACCTAAGATTCTTCCTGCCTATTGCCAACAGTGACAAAGTAGTTGGAGATATTGCAAATGTGCTTCTGAGACCTTCTGCAGCTGTTGCAGAAGTGGGACTGAAACCAAGCTCAGGGAGGGTAATCACCAGGAAAACATTTTCTATGTCTCTTTAGAATTCCTCCAAGAGAAATCTTTGGATTTGTTCACCTCTGAATTCCCATTACCCAACATAATGGTTAGCACATAATGGATACTCAATAAATATTTATTGAATGAATGCATGAATTAATCAATGAATGGTTTCATTTTTAGAACTGGGTTTTAGTCAGAAACAGATTTTCAAAATTACTTAATTTGTGGAGCTATTTTGTGAAACAGTATGGTCCTTTCTAAAACATAAAAATGTTTTTAGAAATATACATTCATTTCTGCCTCCTTTTCATCATTTACAAAGGAATAAACCCAATTTTGGTATTTAACAGAACAAAATAGCCAGGAAATGGTAGAATATTTTTATTCACAGACTGAATTGCATAGGATTTCCAGATGCTCAAAAGCCTGGCACTATTCAATGTTTCCTACAGCGTAGGAGGGCAAAGGCAATGAAATACAAAACTCAAGAGTGAGAGTTACTTTGACTTTAATTAGTTATACATTCTATAAAGAATTGGTTTAAAATTTGCCTAACAATTAAAACCTATCAAGAAAGATATACAGAAAATAGAACTGATTTAAATTTCAGAACATTCTATCAGTTTTCAGATACAGAGTATCAAGAGCTGCATCTATACCTCTATATCAGAATTCTAGATGGAGGAAACTGAACTGAAAAAATATCAAACACCATTTCCAACCAGAGTGTATCCAACTGCATCAGAGTTAGAAAGGGTGAATCACAAAATATCTAAACTCTTCTCAAAATTATTTATTTTTGTTTTTGTTTTAAAAAGGAAGCCTAGACCATGAGCCACTAAGTTATGAAACCAAACTAAGAATGACAGGTCTCCCAGTTATTTATAGCTGTATAACAAACTACCCCAAAACTGAGTGGCATAAAGCAACCACTACTTTATTATGCTTGCAAATATTGTGGGTCAGGAACTCAGACAAGACATGATGGAGATGGCTTATCTCTCTTTCCTAATGTCCAGGACCTCAGCTGGCTGGGATAATTCAGCTGAGGGTCCCTAAAACAACTTAGGGCTGAAATCATCTGGAAGCTTCCTCATTCACATGTCAAGGCCTAGGCTGGCATGATGTCAAGGCTGACCTTCAGCTAGGACTGATGTCCAGAGGACCCTACACATGACCTCTCTGTGTATCTTGGGCTTCCTCACAGCATGGTGGTTTCAAGGTAATCAGACTTCTTACATGTTGACCAGGACTGGGTCACGTGCCCTTGCTGAACCAATCACAGACAAGGGGAATGAGATTATTAGTAACCCAATCAGGCCCACTTCTGGGGCTGGAGATGGAGTCAAGTTTCTCAAGGCACAAGTCTTCATGGGGGAGAGGCTGATACCTGAACAAAGTCAGGGTTCCTCTAAGAAAAAGGAAGGAGGAATGAATAGTGGGAGGGTATCAACAGTGTCTGCTACCTTCTTCTCTGGTCTGCTGAAATGATTCCAGCTGTTTTCTGTTTGCTTCATGTGATGGTAATTTCCTCATTTTATTTCCCTCTAAGCTCTGAGGAATGTGGCTTTGTAAGATGGTAAAACTCATCTCAGATATGAAGTAAACTATTAATCATTGGGATGAAACGTTCTGGAGAAGGTGAATACTATTGGTTTAAGAGAACCAGACAAGCCAGTGCAAATATTTCTCAAAGTTTATTCTGTAGACAATTGTGTGTGTGTGTGTGTGTGTGTGTGTGTGTGTAGGCGAGGAGGTAGATGAAGTGGGAGAGAAGATTCCATTGTCTAAAAAAAAAAAAGACTAAAAATGCTCCATACTCTTTTCCTGTCTTGTAGAGTCACAGTGTGAATGAACATATTTAAAGCCCTGAGAAGTCCTGCAGCAGAGCAATCTGTTGTTTAAACCAGTGTCCCCAACCTCTTTTAGGTTGGAGCACTTCTGAGCATATCTATTAAAACCCTGCAGAGCACGTATGCTATCACATCTTGAGACATACTGATAATATCCTCTCTTGACTTATGACATAAGAATTTTTTTTTTTTTTTTTTGAGACAGAGTCTGCTCTGTCGCTCAGACTGGAGTGCAGTGGTGCTATCTCGGCTCACTGCAAGCTCCGTCCCCCTGGTTTACACCATTCTCCTGCCTCAGCCTCCCAACTAGCTGGGACTACAGGCGCCCGCTACCACGCCTGGCTAAGTTTTTGTATTTTTAGTAAAGATGGGGTTTTACCGTGTTAGCCAGGATGGTCTCAATCTCCTGACCTTGTGATCCTTCCGCCTCGGCCTCTCAAAGTGCTGGGATTACAGGCGTAAGCCACCGCGCCCTGCCATGATATAAGAATTTAATGTTCTTAAGTTAATGCTCTTGTAATTAATATGAGTGTTAATTTAAGCGCATCAAGAGTATTATAACTTTGAAACCTTACCAATTAGTTGTTTTTCTTGGAGTTCAATAATCTACATCCAGAATATAAATATGATGTGCGTAAACACACACACACACACACAAACACATCTATATCTGTGTATATATGGAGAACTTTGACGTCAGCACAGCAGTGGAGTGAGTTTGAGGAAGGTAAATATTCCATCTGTAAGACAGTGGGTTGTAGGTGTCTCTAGGACCATCAAATGGAAAGTTGGAACAAATATTTGGATATACACATACATATCTAGAATTTCAGAGATCCGAGTTTCAGCTCAAAGGTGTGAGAAGGACTCATGAGGAGGCTGGGGTTGAGTATGTGAAGAGGCTGAGGAGGGAGGGCAGTATGTTACTCACCCAGTGGAAGTTTTGGAGGGCACAGTGGGAAGGATTAGAAGAGAAAGGTGTTTGGCCAGGTGTAAAGCATGGAACGAGAGCGCATGAAAGGACAAATGACAGAAGAGCTAACATGTCTGGAAACGGCCAAGAGCATAAGGGATGTAGGCATGCTGGGTCTAGCTCTCTGAAAGCTTTCTAAGGCAAGGAGGCAGCACATCCTCTGGTGGCAGGTGGGGAACAGAGGTGACTTGTATGGGTACAGGAAGCATTCTTAATTTTGCAGTGCCATACAACCTGCACAAATTGCTCACTAGTGAATGCAGAGGACCTTCGTTGGTCCTGTGTTGGTTGTTGCCTTATGTATCAGTTCTCCCCATTCCAACAGCTTCAATTTCCCTAAAGAATCAACTTCATTCTGACCGCCAGCATTACAAGATGTGATTATGACTAAGCCTATGTGAGCACCCCATCTGCCAAGCCGCCATGATTAGTTTAGGTTAAGCAAATAACCTGAGCTGGTCTAAGAACAATTCTCTGGATTTTTCTGAGAACACTGAAACAAAAATACATTCCCATTTCTGTAGCATGTGACTAAGGAAACAGATATGCCAGAAGCTGCTAGCAGCAATGTTTTGAATACGAAAAGATCCAGTTTTAGGATTAAGATGTCATGGTAGAAGGTAGACCAGAAAGACAGAGAGAAACAGGAACTCTAGCGGCATGATTTGAGCTGCTGGATCAGTCCTCACCTGAAGCAAGTCCTTACTCTGGACTTTTCATGTTTATGAACTAATAATAAAGTACATTTATCATTTAGGTTAGATCGAGTCAAAATTTTACTAATTTTAACCAAAAATTAATTGAAGTATGATACAGAGCGACTCCAGTTTTTGGTGGAGTCAGCTGTGTACTGAGCTGATTACACAGGCTGTCAGAAAGACATTCTGGGCTGGAGGCTCTGGACATGCAGGATCCTGGGAGTGGTTGATTAGATTCCTTGTCTTGGTTTACTTAGATTATATGCCAGTCACTTGCAAAACTTTATGGTCCAAGTAGAATTCTTCAAAAACTATTTGTACAACTGTAATTGGATATCTAATGTATTAGTCAGCTTGATGATGCTTCCAAATCATTCTAATATGAAAGAGTGGTAAGTTCTTAAAAGTCATGATTAGGTGGGGACTCAGCAGCTATAACTGATTGCTGGCATGAGCTATGCTTCCTTCCTGGAGTCATATTCCACATGACACTGATATCAAGTCACCGACATTTATATGAAGTTATTGTCTTATACGAACAGAAATTCACCATTCACTGAAGCAGCAAAATTTAACATCAAAGCTGGCATCATTACATATAACGTATTTCCTTTGTAAAGTAAAAGATGTATTCAGGGAGAACTCTAATTAGGTTAAGAAAACAGTGGGCCATGAAACATTTCTTTCAGGAAAGAGAGGGCAGCACAAGCACCAGCTCTAACTTTCAATGAATTTAATGCAATAAGCTGTTCTACTAGACAAGGGGTCACAAAATCTGGCCTATGGCCTATCTTTGTAAATACAATTTTATTAGAACATAACCATGCCCATTCATTTACATATGTTATGGCTATTTCCATCCTACAACAGCTGAATTGAGTAGTTAGGAAAGAGACTGAATGGCCTGCAAAGACTAAAATATTTACTACCTATCTCTTCATAGAAAAAGCTTTTGGATCCCTACTATTAGTCTGTGAATGAAGGCAGAACTATATGATTTTCATCTTTGTATATATTCTTTACTGTATATTCGATGCTTGTTAGATATTAATCATTGTGCTACTGCACTTAACATTTTAAGTCCTAAACAACTCTATGGGGTTAGATCTTCTTCTCTTGGTTCTACAGAAATCAATGAGGCAAAACAATTTTCTTGAGGATACACAAGCAATAATTCTCAACTTGGAAATCACACCCAGATCTGCCTGTCTGACCCTGTGCTCTTAACCACTGCACTTCCTACACTGTTTCTCCATCCCTTTAAACAGTTCTAGATTCATAAAATGACTCAATACTGGATGTTGAATTGAAATTGAATCAGAATTACTACTTTAAAGTATTTGTTTACCTTAATAAATCATTTACCCACCAGGGAATACCTTGCTAATTGAATTCACATAAACGGCCTGGGGAAAATTGGCAAGAGGGAAGCAGTTGTTTCCAATATGAAGGAAGAGTTTCATTGGCCCTTTTCATACAAACTATCTGCTCAGTTTTGGTCTCCAACAGGAATCATTGACAAATCAATAAAGCTGACCAAAAGAAAGAAAAACAGAATGATTGTTAATAGGATGAAATCCTTCTTTACGAAAAAGAGAGTAGAAAAGACCGCCATCACTTCAAATGGGAAAACTTACCACTTTTGTGCTGCTTTTTGTGCTGGGGTGACTCAAACCAACAAAAAACGCTCTGTAGCAAAAAAAAAAAAAAAAAAAAAAAAAAAATGCTCTGCGGCTCAAAGCTTTACACAGGTGAAGGACCTCACTTGCTTCCAATGACTGATGAACAGATGCAATGCTTTTCACCAGTTATTCCCCAGCCTCAGGATGGCTAGGTCATGTGGACTGCTATACCATGGCTTGCTACTGCACCTCTCCCTTCCCACTTTTCTCATTCTGGGCTTTCTCAAATGTGGTTTTTATTTTTATTTACACACTTTTTGAGATGGAGTTTCACTCTTGTTGCCCAGGCTGTAGCCCAATGGCGCGATCTCGGCTCACTGCACCTCCGCCTTCTGGGATCAAGCAATTCTCCTGCCTCAGCCTCCCAAGTAGCTGGGATTAACGGCATCTGCCACCATGGCTAATTTCATATTCTTAGTAGAGACAGGGTTTCACCATGTTGGCCGGGCTAGTCTTGAAGTCCTGACCTCAGGTGATCCACCTGCCTCAGCCTCCCAAAGTGTTGGGATTACAGGCCTGAGCCACCACGCCTGGCCTTAAATGTAAACTATTGCCTCTACAGACAAAATGCAAAGATGAGATGCAATAGTAATGGAGAGGCACTACTGGATTAACATTTTATCTTTGCATTTGAGAAGACTCCCCTTCCCAAATCATATAAGCAACAAAAAGGTAGCTATTTCTATGGGAAGAATGAAACAAAAGTTTTCAGTGCCAGAGACAGCTTTGGATATAGTTGGCTTATTATTATGGAATATTATTTTTTTAGAAAAGTAGAAATCTCTGGGTTGAAGGCCTCAAACACACTATGAACATTTGTAATGAAAACCCCCATTCTATGTGCACCACAGTCCCATTTCCGGAAAAGAAACCTTGTCATGCCAGAAGCAGAGTTGTTTTCTGTTACTAAGCATGCACTGGGATTATCAGAGGTGACGTGGAGAGTCAGGGGTGCTGCTGGAAGAACATCCTGGGAAGCAGACAGGAAGACAGTTACAGAGGTATGTCTCTGGGGTGTCTTGGTGCCATTGCCAGTGTTTTCATCATCCCAGTTAACATGTGGATTCTTTATCATATTTTTTTCTTACCCCAAAGCAGAAGTTAGCAGTAATGCTTAAAGGTTTCAGTCCTCCACATAACACTCAGTTTAGGGATTCATCTTAGAAACAATTTTCTTTCAGTTGTCATTTTTTTTTTCTGACAACTGCAAATAAGCCTATCTGAGCTTTTCTCATCCATTTTGGAAAACAAAAACATTCTTTGACTAAGGCAAAAGTTGTAGAAATTACCATTCAGTTATTATTTAACTAAAATTCCCCATCTTCTGTATGCCTCCTCCAATAAGTTCAGCCAGCCTTGATGTCTACTCTTTCCAAATGACTCACAGCCTTTGCTTCTCATACCTTGACTTCTCAAAGTGTTGTTTTTGGATTCCTTGCATCAGAAACACCTAGGTGAACATGTTACAAATGCACATCTCTGGACCTTACCTCAGTCATCCTGAATCGAATATCTGAGATGAGACTCAGGCATTTTAACAAGCTGACATGATTCTTCTACTCATTGAAGTTTGAGAATGGTGGTTGCATTGTTTCCATTTTGACAATGAGTAATTCTCAGATGATCCCTTTATATGTCCTGTTACAGTCACATGGGCAAGTTGTGTCCTGCATAAAAGCACCTGGTCAACAGGGAGGGAGGATAAAATCAAGATGCTCACTCTGGTGCAAGATTGTGCCCACCAGAGGAAGAAGGTGCTTTTTCTAATTTGCACAAATGTCCCTTGGTTACTCACTGGTTACCCACAAGGCTACATCTGCCCGGGGGGGGCATCATTTTCTAATTTACACAAGGACTCTGTGTGGGCTGGCAGTGCCCTACTTGTAGGTCTAATTTATAAGGCCCATGAGACAGTCATCGTGTGTTAAGCTTTTTGTCCTCCTTCCCATTGTACCACACACACCAGTAAAACTCAATATTTGTAGAATCAAATTGAAAATGCTAATAACATATTAATACTATAGAAAGAAAGACAGTTTTATCACTCAAATAACAATAGTCTCCTTCATTTCTCTCCTCCCCTGAATTGAACAAAATCAGCAGAATTTTCCATTGCAGACCACAAATTGAACATACAGTCTGTGTGGGGGGCAAAATGAAACTCTTCTTTTCCTTCCTAGTGGAAATAAAACATTTTGGCAGTAATTCTTGGATTGTTTTCTTTGGAAATTGCATTCATGTGATTTTCAAGATGTTTCCCGAGCTTTGTTGAAATTTGATCCATTTAACAAGAAACACATAACTGAATTCATGTTAAAATTCTCAGGGTTACTTAAGAATAATTATGAGTTGTCCATGTGTGCTAGAAAAACAGTCCAGACTTCCTCAAGAATGGGAAGATTATTTGTCTCTCTGGAGTAATGTTTCTCCTGGTTAAGTATGCCCAGTGAAAGAGTTTGCTCAAGAAGTGACCCTGAGTTTTTCCCTGCAAAGGAGTAGACAGGCTTCATGAGTTTTACCCCCAAAGCCATTTTCAGAGGTGATTTATCATGTGAACCAAGAGTCTCTATGAACTTCTATGGAAATGACAACATAACATCTCACACACCTAGAGAGAGTGAGACTTGGGCCTAATTCTGAGATGTAATGGTTGGATTTCATCTAAATCATAGTTTTCTGAGCTTACTTTCTTGGCTAGCCTTTCCTTCACTTGTACCCTTCTTTTTTACTAAACCCTCTAAGCTACAGCGAAATCAAACGAAGCCCCGTAAATCTCCCTTGCACTCATACCCCTCCTCTAACACAGAAATGGAATCCCCTGAGTGTTTACGGACTCACAAGCAGCAAAGATGAAATAAATGGAGAAGTGGGGGTGGACCCACTCCAGCCTGTGAGTTGAAGCTCTGCTGTGGGCTAGCAAGTCAGGAAATGCTTCTTGTTCCACCAATGTTGAAAAAAAAAAAAAAAACAAGGGGCCGATCCCTATTCATCTCTTTCTTAGCTGAACCTCTTCTGGTTGGAGGTAACACACACCCATTAGTTAGGGGTATTCATTGCAAAGCTACAGGAGTGTGTCATAGAACGCAATGTCCACAGAAAGAATGAGAACTGGGAATCAGAGGTCATCAGTACACAGGCAGTGTTTTCTCACCACTCTTCATCTTTGCTTCTATCACTTCATGTACTAGCTTCTTAACCCCATTCTACACGGGGAACACAGTATTCTCTGGTTTAAACTTTCTGTTTCAAAGGTCAACCCAGATTTGCTTTTCTTCACCCCGATTCCAAATTCCCGAGGAAGGGAGGTTGATTGACTCATTGTAGATCTGTAACCTCTTATGGTATAGTCATCTGTGGCTAAGGATAGAGTCAAGCTGGACCAGCATGAGTTCTGGGAGCTTGTCTCCATTCCCTTCTGGATGGTGGGAAAGAACATCCCTGGTAAAGCAAACTGGGCAGAAATTGAAAAGGGAACCTATAAAATCCTAATGTATTTGATCCTGGAAACAAAATAGCCCTTTAGGTTCATTTATCCCAACCACTCATTCATGGTAGGGATTAGTTCTGCCACATACTTGACTAATAATTGATAATCTTTCAGCCCTGCTTGATTCCCCCACATGAGGATGGAGAGTTTATACCTTATGAGGTCTCAGTATTATTAACATTTCTTTCTTAGATTATAACAAAAATTCTTGTAGCAATGCCCATCCAAAGATAGTTCTAACTATTAAAGCACCTTGTATCTCTAACTTTGAAGTGATATATATATATTATATATTTTATAAATTACATATATTCATATATAATATATTATCTATAAATTCAGGAGCTTAAAAAGAGGTTAGCAAGAAGAAAGTTGGTGTGAGAAAAAGAGCATAGGTTCTGGTGATAGACTGCCAATTTTCAAATCACTATTCATTAGCTCTGCAACCTTCAACAAACACTTGAGCCTCTATTTCTTCAATTGTGAAACAATCACAGTGTCATGAAGATGAAATACTGTAAAGTGCAGAGAACATTCAGCTAAGTGTCTGACACAGAGTTGAAGCTCAGTATGTGTTATCTGCCATCATTTTCCTTTAGCATTACTTACTTGTAGAAATACAACCAAATCACATATTTTCTAGGCCTTCTGTCATTCTGTCACTGATATTCCTCAGTTTGACCAGATAACTTTCTTCAAAGAGCCTTGTCCATGCCAATGTGTAAGGCAATGACAGTGCCAAAATGCTTTTCAGACACAGCCTGGGACTTGTTTCTGGTGAGCAGGCTGGAGAAACATTCACGCTTCACAGACCACCTGTCAAAGGGGTGGGTACTATTCTATTTGTTATTCAAGCATGAAGCTGAAGCCTTCTCGCTCAAGCTGTAATGATGGGAAGTGAGCAGAGAGACTACTGCATGTGTAGTTTACAGAATTGAAATACAGAAGTTGACATGTTTATGATTTTCTTAATCTTTGTGAGTAAGTGGTGTAGCCAGAGTTAAGGAGCTCTGCATCCGTTCTCACCTCCTGGGATTGATGTAAAGGTGTAGAGAGAGAAAAAAAATGGAAACAATTGGAGCTACCCGAGGGATGCATTTGCTATTTCTTCTCCCTAAGGAGCCAAAGCATAATGTCAGGCTGACCTAATTCATGGGGACAGCATTACTTCCCAGGCTGCAGGTGCCCTCAAAGCAAGAGGTACCAAGAATGTGGTCAGTTAACATCTGTTTAAGAGAATTACTATTGCATTTTGGCCTGTGAATAGCGTGCCCATGGATCTTCCTGGCAACAACATGGAATAGAATTGAGTGGGCATTTTGAAGCAGAGCTTCTTCCCTGTTCTGGGGTCACTGAGGGCTTTGGGAATTGTGCCTGGGCCACATGCACCACATTGGTTTCCATAACGCTTGCTGGGCAGCCAGAACTTGTCAGACGTATCCCAAGATCTTACTGCTGTGCAGACATATAATATTAAAAAAGAAAAAGGTGCTGGAGGAATATCACATGTCCAAGTTAACCACTTACTAAACACAAGATCTATGTGAGTCATGATCTTTAAATCAGCAAACATTTACTATGCACTTGCTAGGCACTCTATATATGGCAGTGCCATTACAAGGGAGGACAGAATGTACCCAAGAGTACTAGGAGTGTAGAATATAGCCAGATTCTACCCAGGATCAGGGAGAACTGAGAAAGTTTCTCAGAATGTGTGGTATTGATGAGCGGCTTAAACAATGGTGTCAGTTTCCAAGAATATGTAATCACATGAAAAATGCTCAGGGTGTAATGCTGGGTGAAATACACATATACTAAATCTTTTATAGCACAATTGAATTTGATTACACAAAGCATAAACAAAATATAAGGCAGACACTTTTTTTCTATTTTATCTTCTATTTATACCTACCTGATGAATAGATGCAATTATTATCTGCATTTTATGTATTTAAGAAAAAAAGGAAAAAACACAAAAATGTTAATCTGAGTGGTTGATTATGAGTAAATTTTGTTTGCCTCTTAATAGGCTAATATAGCATTTAAGGTCTCAGATAAAAATAATGAATATGTTATTTTCAAATAGACTCTTACATATATGGTCAATTAATTACATATATGGTCAATTGACAAAGGTGCCAAGACCATTAAATGAGAGAAAGGACAGTCTTTCCAAAAAACAGTGCTGGGAAAACTAGATATCCATATGTGAAAGAATAAAGGTAAACCCTTACCTCACACCATATACAAAAATTAACTCAAAATGCATCTAAGACCTAAACAAGAGTTAAAACTCTAAAACAGTTAGAAGAAAGCATAGAGGAAAATAATGGCATTGGATTTGGCAGGGATTTCTTGGTTATGAGAACAAAAGCACAGACAACTAAAGAGAATAAATAAATTAGGCTTTATCAAAATTAAAAACATTTGTGCATGAAAGTACACTATCAAGACAATGAAAAGGCAACCCATAGAATGGGAGGAAACATTTGAAAAGCATATATTTGATAGGAGATTAAATTTCACAGTATTCTAAAAACTCCTATAACCCAACAACAAAATCAAAAATGGGCAAACAAAATGTGGTATATACATTAATGGAATGTTATTCAGCCATAAAAAGAAATGAAATTTTGATGTGTGCTAAAAAATGGATGAACCTTGAAAAACATTATGCTAAGAAAAATAAGCCAGATCCAAAAAAACAAATATTGTATGATTCCATTTATATGAGGTCCCTAGAATAGGCAAACACATACACACATAAATTATAATAAAGGTTACTAGGGGATGTGGAGGAAGAGAACATGGGAGTTATTATTGGATAGGTACAGAGTTTGGGATGATAAAAGAATTCTGAAAATAGATAGTGGCTACAAAAAAAAAAAAAAAATACTTCCTGAGGAAGGGAAGGATACTCCAGGCATGGAAAAGAGAAGTGAAACCATGGAGGTGTGGATGGTCCCATGTTTGAGTCCAGTGAAGCTGTGTCATGGGTGGTATTAGAATGAGAGTTTGGGGTCTGAGGCCTGGTTAAGCAGGGCCCTGAATGCCACTCAAAGAGGGGGAATGGCTTGAAAACATACAAGGCTCTCAAGCTTACTTTTACATGCTAGACCTTTACCCAAAAATCCCTCAATTGTTTTGTGCTACTCTTGAAATAAAATGTAGGCAATCTAGCTGTGATTGCATTCACAAGATATTCTGGAATCCTCTTTTTGCATTGGCTTGAGATGGTTTCTGCTTCCTTCAGATGAAAGACCCTTGACTATGACATGAGCAACCTTGGTCCATCCAAAGTACACCTGTCTCCAAATCTCACCCTTTTCCTTCTGCTACTCAGTGAAGGCCAGGAAACACATCCTGTATGCCCTGCCCCAAAGCAGGGTTCTCACTCTCCCTAAGGTGACCTATTATTCCTAGGCCTCACTAGCCTTTCCCATTCCACTAAGGGACTGGGGAAATGTGATGACTCAGTTTTAAAGCTTACCACCCAAATTTTAGTGATGCCACTGAGTGTACAAAAGGGACACCTGTGTTTTCCCTTCCATGTGATAAAGTTACTAATCATAAAGGTTGATTTTTCATTTTTCACAACCCAGGACAAGCAAGAGTCTTGGGCCAGTAAACATTTCCCAAGGATTATCTCATAAATGCATTTCCACTTGAAACAGTCCTTGGAACTTGGTGCTAACTTAAGGCTCACTTATGAAGTTGTCTGAAGACCCATTTTTAAATGAATATGAGGTTTCTTGATTCTTGATTGAGCACCTACCAGGAACAAGGCCTATGGGATATACACAAGTAAATAACAAGGCTATTGCCCTTAGGATATATACACAGGTAGGAGTGGGAGAGATAGATATTCCCAACTAACTCAAAGACAGAGGGAAGTCATTACCACACCAGTCACACAAATAAAGCATTGCATGGAACTTCAGGGGAGGATCATTCTGTTCCAGGTCAAAAATTACAATTGATGTGACCCTTAGATGAATACAGATTCAATGAAGAAAAGTGTTTCAGCTGAGGAAGCAACAGGCACAGAGGCATGGAAGGAAAAAGTTCTAGGAGTGAGGGACTTTCTGACATAGCAAGAACTAGATTGTCTGGAGCTATGCTGCCCAATATAATAGCTAATAGGCCCAAAAGGTGATTTAAATTTAAATCAATCAAAGTTAAATAAAATGTAAAATTCATCTCAGTTGCACTAGTCATATTTCAAACTTACATAGATGAGCCACATGTGGCTAATGGCCACTGTACTGGACAGCACCGATACAAAATATTTCTACCATCACAGAATGTTCTATCAGACAACAGTAGACTAGAGAGGAACAGGAACAAGAATTAGTTAGAGTTGAGGCTTATTCCTTACCTAGACATTTGGTAGGAAACATCAACATAAATTCTAAATTTTAGGGATGAATTTTCTTTTCACCTTTTCTTTTTCTTTTCTCTTTTTTTTTTTTTATTTTTTGAGATGGAGTCTGGCTCTGTCGCCCATATTGGAGTGCAGTGGCACGATCTCGGCTCACTGCAAGCTCCGCCTCCTGGGTTCATGCTATTCTCCTGCCTCAGCCTCCTGAGTAGCTGGTATTACAGGCACCCGCCACCATGCCCAGCTAATTTTTCTATTTTTAGTAGAGACGGAGTTTCACCATGTTAGCCAGGATGGTCTTGATCTCCTGACCTTGTGATCTGCCCGCCTCAGCCTCCCAAAGTCCTGGGATTACAGGTGTAAGCCACCACGCCTGGCCATAGGGATATATTTTCATATAGTATGCTATGCATTGACTATTGCTCCAGATGTGAACCAAATCACATGATTCACATATGTGATTTCTCTACCTTGTCAGTCAAGATTATTAGATTATGCTGCAGTAACAAATAGCCCCTTTTCTCCATGGTTTAATACAACAAAGAATTATTTCTTGTGCTCACTACATTTCCAACATGGGTGGTCACTCAGGGATCCAGGCTAGTGAAGACCTCATCTTGATAAACACTTCCTTAATTGCCAAGACAGATAAAAAAAAGAAGGTTGGTACTGAGCACCAGCAGCTAAATGCCTCAGACAGAAGTGACACACGTCACTTCCATTCACATTTTGTTGGCCGAGGCAAATCACACAGCCCCTGTCAAGTGAGTAAGAAAGTATCTCCTCATGTCACCAGAAAGACAGAATGCAACCAGAATACTTGTGTATAACCCTAAAGACTACCACTTATGTTAATAATCAATTACCCACCAATATGTCCAAGCAGAACAATTGACCACAAGTGTAAAAAAAAACGTCAGAGCTGCGAAGATTGACAGAAACCTGATGACAAGAGGCCTTAAACAACATTCAGGGACTGTTCTAGAACAAGTACCACTTATTTCCTTCACATCTCTAGGACATCATTTGTAAGAAAGAAGAATGAGAAGCCACAGCCATGACTATGGGGCTTTCTTCCATTCCCAGAATTGCTCCTTATGTAGCTGTCTATACCATAGTGGCTCCAAGTTTTCTATAGGAGGGGTCTAAAAGCACAAACCTAACCAGGAAGAATGCAATGAGATTTGTCTTAAGGCTGGGTTTGCTTAGCAAGATCGCTGTTTTTACTTAGAATGAATGTTTATTTGGAATGGCTTATGATGAGGGGACTGCTGATCAATATTAAACGGAGGTAAAACACTTTCAAGCCTCCACCATGCACTGTCACCAGTCTGTGACCATGAAAGGGAATCAAAGAAATGTGTGGTATTCTGCCTCTTCAGACCAAAAAATAAAAATACCACTAGGGTGGCCAACCATAGTGGTATGCCTGGGATGGAGCGATTTCCCAAATGATTTACCAGTGCTTTGGCAACTTTTTAGTTGCCTGGGATACTGAGATGGTTGGTATCCTATGGCCTAGAGAACATGTAGCTCTTAGACATATTTTATTTTGTCATTGGGTGTTATTTTTAAGTTTCAGTAAGTTAGGATCATTTAAGAATTAGGTTTCCTTACCCTCCAGATACATGCCTCTTTTAACAATTCAGAAGATGTATCCACGCTGAGACCTGTATTTCCTCAGGGCAGTCATCAACCAGGGACAAATGGTGGCAGCTGCCCCCCTTTGGACAGTGCATGTTCTTCGCATGTCTTCACAGACCTCACCTGAGCTGTTTTCACTTATTTGTGTCACCTTTCAGACCTGAGGCATAAGGTTGCACATTGAAAACACCCAGGTGGCCTTTACAGTTCCAATATTTAGACTATACCCCAAAACAACTATACAAGGATCCTAGGGGTGGAACCCTAGCATTCACATTTTTCTTAATATGGTAAAATACATATAACATAAAATTCAGCATTTTAACCATTTTGAATATACAATTCTGTAAATTAAATACATTCATATTGTGCAACCATCACTACCATGCATCTTCAGAAGTTTTTTTCATGATTCTGAATATAAACTCTGCACCCATTAAACAATAGCTCCCCATTCTTCCCTACCCCAGCCTCTGGTAACCACTGTTCTATTTTCTGTCTATAAATTTGTCCATTCTAGGTAGCTCACATAAGTAGACTCATAAGACAATATTTGTCTTGTTGTGTCTAGTTTATTTCACTTAGCATAATTTTTTTTTTTTTTTTTTTTTTTTTTTTTTGAGATGGAGTCTCACTCTCTTGCCCAGGCTGGAGTACAGTGGTGCGATCTCGGCTCACTGCAAGCTCTGCCTCCCAGGTTAATGCCATTCTCCTGCCTTAGCCTCCCGAGTAGCTGGGACTACAGTTGCCCACCACCATGCCCGGCTAATTTTTTGTATTTTCAGTAGAGACGGGGTTTCACTGTGTTAGCCAGGATGGTCTCGATCTCCTAACCTTATGATCCATCCACCTCAGCCTCCCAAAGTGCTGGGATTACAGACATGAGCCACCGTGCCCTGTCTAGCATAATATTTTTAATGTTCATCCATGTTATAGCATGTGGCAGTATTTTCTTCCTCTTAAATGAATAATATTCCATTGTAGGTATATACTACCTTTTGTTTATCCATTCATCCTTCTATGGACATTTGAGTTATTTATTCTTTTTGGCTGTTGTAAATAGTACTGCTATAAACACAGAGGAACGTGTATCTATTAGAGTCCCTGCTTTCAATTCTTTGGGGTGTATACTTAGCAATGGAATTGCTGGATCATGCTGTAATTATATGTTCAATAACATTAGTATTTTTAAAGCCCCCACAGGTGATTCTATTTTGCAGACAAGGCTACGGACTTCTGCATTAGAACTTGCAAACTCTGAAGAATCAACACTTTCTCATTTCCATGTGTGTGTGGCAGGGAACAAATGAACATCTTAGTTAATTCAACCATAAAACAGGAGTTTAAAAACAGTTTTGAGAATACATAGAATGTCTTTCTGCCATCTTCCTGAAGCCTCTGAAAACAATTCTCTGCAGTCCTTTATTGGATGCTTCTATCAACCTTCCAGAAGAACTACCCTCAAAGAATATTTCAAATTTCATTATATATACTGCTTTAAAATTTTAACTCAATCTGTAGAATTTTATAAAAATGCACTGGATTAGAAAATGACACAAAAATAATATCCACTGGTTTTCTTTTATAATATCATGCAACTAAAGTGACACATTTTGGAGTAGTACAGTTATTAAAATGCAGCCCTGCGTCGATATGAATGTCACTTATATTTAAAAGGAAAGTAATTTTACATGATTTGCTCTCTTATTTTTTGTCCTAGCAATACAGAGAGATTTGTGGATTCAGTGACTTCATCAGATGGTCTTATTCCCTCTACCATACTACTTTAAATTAAGACTGGAAGCTTTTAGAATCCTTCTTCCCAGGGGAATTTATGAAATGTCAAAATGGTCACATCAGCCACTGGGGGCTGGCCTGGGAATAAAGACTTAATTTGGCCATGGGAATAGAAGAGGGATATTTCCTTGAACTTCTTTCGCCCTCCTGGTCTTTCTCCTATGAAAACATTCCATTGTGCTGTATCATTGTCCAAACAGAAACACAAGCAGCTGAACTCAATTTATCAGAGAGCTCATTTAGGTATCATCTAGGGATAGGAAACCCAACTTCAGTGACTTGAACACTGAAGGGAGGTTATGAATTCACGTAATCAGGAGGAAGAAGGGTAGGCTTCAGATGAAGTGAGAACCAGAGGTTCAATATTCCCATAGTATGCACTTTCCCTCTCTTGGATATCCTACAGTGTTGTCTTCATTCTAGAGTGGCTGCCAAGCAGGTCCATACTCTCCCTTTATGTGACCAAAAGATCTGCTATAGTTCTGTATTTTCCCACTTTACACCACACTGCCCAGAGGGAGTCATGAGGGTCTCCTTTAATAAAGCTAATAACGCCCCTTCCTTGATTGGGAGGCACGAATCCCACCCAAATCAGGTGACTGAGAATGGGAAGAGCATGTTCTCCCATAGGAAACTCAGAATTCATTTACCAAGAAAAGAGAGCAATCGATTCTGGGCAGCAAACAGCATGTGTCTACGATGCCAGGTGTGTTCTGTCCAATGCAGAGCACAGCATGACTCTTAACCTCCCTTGTTACAAGAAACGCTTTCCAACAGAACTTTTTGCAATCACAGAAATGTTCTTTGTCTAAGCTGTCCAGTGCAACAGCTACCTAACTACGTGTGACTGACTATTCAGTACCTGACATGTGGCTAATGCAACTGAAGTACTTGACTTTTGAGTTGTTTTTAAAAAGTAAATTTAAAGAGCCACATATGGCGAGGGGCTGCCATATTGTGCAGTGCAGTTCTAGAAACTGATACTCCATTAAAGCAAAGAAGATCACATTTGTTTCTCTGGGAAGCACATAATATTTATGGCATACAACAGAGCATATTATCAATAAGCTTTCATATCTTTTTTCTGTTTATGAGATATGTATCATATCTTTGTCATTCTATATATCTGTAATTAATTATTTAAACTTAAGTGCAAAATTTTACATTTACTTCAGGTTAAGTTTTCAGAGGATCCCCATCCTTAAAGATATTGCTTATCCTGAATTTTAAAAATTCATAATATTACTTGCTCTACCAATCCTATGTTGGTCTCTATCATGAAGGGAATCTATCTTATAGCAGAGATTTTCTTTTTAACCTGAAGATTATGAATGGCTTCTAAGAGGATGCAAAACTATGGTAGATTTTTGTGTGCTTCTACTATGCTGTTTTTGTTCTCTCCAAGGGAAGGTTAAGTTCATTAAGTTTTCAAAGATTAAAATCAGCGATCAATAATTTGCACCTTTGCACAAATTATTAAAGCATGGCAGAAATCTATGGCCTGCTGTTAAAAATGGCCATCTGGGTTAACACCAGTGTTTAAACCACGGGTTCTGTCTCTGGTCCCTGACTGCTGCTCACCATGTGGCAGAGCCACAGAAATCAGCAACTTACACATGTTGGTCTCTTTCTTTAAGTTTTGACTTCTTCCCCAAATCTGCTAACTGTTGTTCATGCTCTAGAGCCCTTGGGTAGTTTTTGTATTTTGTCTACAGTTTATAGTTGTTATGTGTGAGAGTGTCCTTCTTATTACGTTATGCATAACATTTATTTAACCAGATCTCTATTAATGACCATTTAGAATCTTACTAATTTTTTTTACCAGTTCGATCATTTCTGAAATGAACATCCTTATTTGTGCCTCTTGAGCAAGAATGCAACTAAAAATTGAAAAGTGGAAGTGTAGCTTATGGAGTAAGCACATTAAGATTATAAAACATGTGGCAGAAGGTCTGGAAACCAATAATTTTATCATAAATAATATCATATGAACTATTTAGTATGAATTAATATACATAATAGAAGTCCAACATTTATTCATTGTATCAAATGTACCAAAATGCTTTCAGACAGGGTGGCTGCCCTGTAATTACCACCAACATGCTTTTCAAAGTGTCTGAGTGCTGCCAATGCCCTGATATATACAGCTAAAGGAACTTTGAATTTTTTTTCCTCTAGAACTTTTGAAGAAGAGGCATTTCTATCCATTTGTAGTGAATTTTACGTGACTATCAAAAGCCACAAGGCCAGAGAAAGTAGAAGTAATTGGGCAATCCAAAGTACTTATGTATCCTTGATATTCTTGCTTACATCTTAAAACTGGGCTCAGGACCACAGGGACCATCTCCTCATGCTTTGCCTTGTCTCATGCTGTGAGGCCATCAGGGAAACATTGTATTTGTACATCCCGGAGCCAGAAAGTTTGCAAAAGTGCACACTGTGAGGGTAGGATGATGAAAACGAAGCTCCTCTCAACTGTCCACCCCTAATGTATGCCAGCCCCACTCTAAACAAATAGCAGCCTTCCCAAAGAGCAAACGTTAAGGATTATTAAACCTTCATTTCTTAATTTCCATTTTGATTCAAAAATCGCAGGAGGCTATGATCTTACTTTATGATTCTTTCCCTACGCAGTTGGAATTGGTGACATTTATAAGCTGGGAAAGGTAGGATTTTTCTTTATGGCATTAAATATTCTCCTTCATGATGGTGTTTCACTTTACAAATGGCAAGTATATCATGATGTGACCTGCGTAGCAGTGTTTTCAAGAGAGGTTTGTGAGTTCTGAAAAATTCACCTTGCAATGTGGCATGGTGAAGGCCCACTATCACGTCTGATGCACTTTATGCTGGCACTATGCACCATACCGGTGAGAGAAAGCTAATCAATACAGGGAAAGACTTGGAGTTTCCATTTCATATTCAGCAAAGTTGTTTTTCTAATGAATTCTAAGAACGTAACAAAGATGCCATTGGTATCAGGCTCGTTCATATTTTTTTCAGTCAGGTGTTTATGCAGGAAATACTAAGCATTCACATGTCCCAAGCCCCCAAGCCTCAATCTAGACCCTGTGGGGAACACAAACATAAAATATCCTTAGACCAGCTTAGGGTAGGGTCCTAGTTAGTTTCTTGCTCAGGAGAGCTTCCAAGGTCAGGCTCTTTGTGCAGTTCAATGTGGCAGTATTGACATTTTAAGAGAAATACACTTTGTACCTTTATGGAAAGAATGTACAGCATGTGAATGTTAAGTAAAAAAATTACAACTGTGTGAATTCAGTGAAGTGAAAGTTCTCACCCTGCTTTATAACCTAAAACCAGCTGAGTTCATATCCCTCCCTCCCCATTAGACAGCCAACATCCAGTGAGCAATGAGCCTCTTGCTTTTTATCCTCCCAGTTCATTTCATTCTTTCTCCTCCCGTATTGACGGAGTGACCCCTATGTGCCCGGCACCCTGTAAGAAGAGGAAATGCACACTACGCCCCCTGGCACTCTTGCTTATGCTACCTGAGGATTCGAGGGCAGGCTTTACCTTCATAGCTCCTGCAAGGTGATCATGCCTTTTCCATCTCTTAGCAGAGTTCTAAGAATGCCCAGGACCATAAATCAACAAGTTGTCCATGGCAAACAATCTACCAGAGCTTGAGGATAGCTGGGCAGTATTTCTCTAGGGAACGAAGGCTGGCTAAACAACCAAAGTTTATTGAAGCTCTCCATACATTGCTTAAGACTAGAATTCACAGTCAACTGCCTGGGGTGGCTTTCACTCCATCCTTCCTTCCAAGAACCACAGAGATGAAGTAAATGAGCCACAGGAATAGGGATTTCTTCCAGGCTGGAGATATTACAACCCTTCTCTCAATGTAAGAGTTGGCTTGAAAAGGCAGCATTCACTATTGAGAGGATAACTCTAAAGAGGGCTTGTGGTTATAATGGTTTTATGATTATTTTGGATCTTTGTAAAGACTCCTGTGTTTGGGTAACTGATTCCACACTGGAGAGATCACACAAACATTCCTTAACATTAGTCTGTGGCTTTGTTAGATAGAATTGAAAGAGCTCTGTGTCCATTCCAGTTCCCAGTCATACCCAAAATCATCTGTCATTCACATGACTGTGGATTTTTTTTTTTTTTTCAAAATTAGACTCCTAGTCTTCTGGGGGGGTTTCTCGTTTTTGTTTTTGTTAATCACATATACAAAAACAGTCTCCGAGAAGTCTGTGCTATGCGTTGAAAACAAAGGATACTTAAGTCAGGGGGTTGTCTTCCAAATCCTATAGATAAGAAGGTAATATGTGCTAGTTTAAGTGCAAACATTACATACACATACATATATATGTACATAAACAAATAAACAAGTTGGAAAAATATCTGCCCCTTTTATCTATCATTAATCAATGGATCAGGAAATATTGCCTGAGAAGCTATCCTTTTGGGGAAGTCTACACTATATGTGGAAAATAAAGATGTTTAAGTCAGGTCACTGTCTTCCAAAAACCTATAGACGAAGAGATTTTTCATTGAAATACATACATACATACATACATAAAAATAAATATTGCATGTTCTCACTCATAAGTGAGAGCTGAAAAAAATTGATCTCATGGAGTTGGAGAGTAAAATGATGGCTACCAGAGACTGGGAAGAGTAGTGAGTGTGGGGGGGTTTGAGGAGGGGTAAATACCCAGTTAATGGGTATAAAAATACAGTCAGGGAGAAAGAATAAGATCTAGTGTTCAGTGGCACAAAGGGGCAACTACAGTTAATAATTTATGGTACATTTCAAAATAACTAGAAGAGTGAAATTGGAATGTTTTTAACAATATTTATGCTATATTTCAAAATAACTAGAAGAGTGGAATTGAAATGTTCCTATCACAAAAACATGATAAATGTTTACGGTGATGGACACCCCAATTATCCTGATTTGATCATTACACATTGTATACTTGTATCGAAATATCACATGCACCCCACAAACATGTACAACTATTATGTATTCATAACAATTAAAAATTTTTAAAAATTTAAAAGAATTAAGTAAAAAAAAAAAAAAAACCCACACAGACATACATAAAAAAACAAACAAATTACCAGGTTGGAAAAAAATACCAAAGATGACAAAAGATATGCATTGAGCAAGTATTTTCAAAGTACTTGTTTACTAGGCATGTTCTAGTGACAATAGAGAGTTTTTATTTTAGAGAGATAGACAAATAATAAACAAGTAAATATATAATTTCAGGTAACAGAAAATTCTATAAAGAAAGAATAAAGTAGGATAAAAATGAATTATGAGAGAAGTGTGATATTTATATAGAGTGTGGTCAGGAAAGCCCCCTCTGAAAAGGTGATATGCGATATTAGGCTATGAGAAAATGTGTGTGGGAAGTAGTCATATGTCCAGATCATGCAGGACCCTGAAGATAACAGAAAGGGCTCTTCATTCTGTTATTTTCAGTAAGATGGGAGAGAATTTGGGGGGTTAAAGGTGAGGACTGGCGTGACCTAAAGTGTGTTTTAATAGGATCACTGTGACTTCTGTGCTAAAAGCAGACTGCAAGGGACAGAAGCTAAAGCAGGAGGTGAGTTAGAATGTTCCTGCAATATCCAGGTGACAGCCGATGATAACTTTGCCTGGGCTGGCAGTAGAGGTGACAAGAGGTGGCTGAATAAATATTTTGAGGATAGAATTAACAGAAATTGCTTATTGGTTAGAAGTGAGGTGTGAGAGGAAGAGAGGAGTCAAGGATAATACCAAGGTTTCTGTCTGAGCAATTGGAAAAATTGGTAGTTGAAATAAGGAAGACCGTATGAGGATCTGGATTGCATGGAGGTAGAGATGGAGTGAGGGGTGGTGAATGTCAGGAGCTCAGTTTTGGCACATTGAGTTTGATATACCTATTAGACTTCCAAGTGGAAATGTTAAGTATGCAATTGAATAAACAGGTCTTGAGTTCCAGGGAGAGGTATCAAAATGGGGATACAAATTTGGGTGTATTTAAAACCTTTATACAACCTAGGAAGTGTATACAAAGAAAAAAGAAAAAGGTGTATATAAAGAAAAAAAGGACTGAACTAAGAGTGGCCCCAAAATTTAGAAGTCAGAGAATCAGAAAGATTCTACAAAAGAGATTGAGAAGGAGTGGTCTGAAAGAGAAAAAGAAAACTTGGCACATATGGTGCCCTAGAATTCAAGAGAAGAAATCGTCTCAAGGAGGAGGAATTTATCAACCATGTCAAAAGCCATTGCTTGTGCAAATAAGGACTGAGAAATAAATTAAAAGCTAATTAAAGTAAAAAAAAGAGGTAGAAGTATATCACTAAAAAGTGAATAGAGAAGATTAAATAGAATGTCTAAAAACAAAACAAGAAAAAACCCAAAAAACTGATTTACTACAAAATACGGTGGGATAAAAGAGAAAAAAGCTAAAGAAGATATAGGACTTTCTTAAATAAAATATAGGACATATTTAAAACCCAAGCATATTAGTAATTATATTAAATATAAATTGCTAAGTACTCCAATTAGAAGGCAGAGATTGATGGACTAAATAAAAGTAGCAAAATTCATACATATGTTGTCTACAAGAAAAAAACATTTTAAATATAATGACATAGGTTACAAGTAAAAGGATGAAAAAGGTATACCATAAAAATACTGTTATATAAGAAAACTGAAGTGAGTATATTCACATCAGATAAAGTAGACCTTGTAACAAAGAGCATTGCCAGAGGAAAATAAAAGGACATTTCATAATGATAAGGTTAACTTGTTAAGATAATATTATAACCACAATGCAAAACCATATATTCCCACTGGAATGGTAAAAATTTAAAAGACTGACAACATCAAATATTTTGAAGAATGTAAAACAACTAGTATTCTCATATATTGCTGATAGGAGTATAAAATGGTATAGCCAGTTTAGAAATCAGTCTGTTAGTTTTTCATAGTTAAACTTACATCTACTTATGACCCAGCAATTTATTCATAGGTATAGAGTCAAGAGAAATGAAAACATATGCTTTTAAAAGATGTGTACAAGAATGTTTCTAGCAGCTTTGCTCATAATAGCCCCGACTCGAGACAACCCAGATTTCCAGACAGGAGAATGGAAAAAAAGATGATATAACTATAAAATGGAGTACTACTCAGCAATTCAAAGGAATGAATCACTGTTATGCACAGCAACATGAATGACTCTCCAAACTATTTTTTTTAGCAAAAGAATTCAGATACCCAAAAAAAAAAAAAAAAAAAAAAAATGTGGTTTTTGCAATTACTTTTAATGTAAACTTTTAAGCCATAATTATGAAGTCCTGGAACAAGCAAAGCTAATCTACAATGATAACTCAGAAGAGTATGTGCTTCTGGAGTAGTGGGTTGGTGGCAGGGTTTAACTGGGATGAAGCACAAGGCCACTTTCTGAGATGATGGAAGTGTTCTTTAGCTCTATAGGGCCATGGTTACTTCACTACAGTTCATCTCACTGTATGATTATTATAACTCAACAAAATTGTTTATATAAAAGGAAAACGTTTAGAAATAAAATAATATTTTAAAAGTAAAAAGATAGAGACCTATAATACTTGCCACTTACGCACAAAAAAGCCAAAAAAATCTCTTATATTTATATTGATACAAATATGCATATGTGTAGAATTAAGAGCAGCATTTTTACATTAAAAGAATCTGACTCAGTAGCCGTTTCTGTCTGACTCAGCACTAATTATAACTAACAATAGCATTTTCTCGCTTACATTTCACAACACTCTTTTATGTAGTGGTTTGTTTTACTGACTCCATTTCACACATGAAACAACTGAATATGAGAGAGTAAAATGACTTGCCCAAGGTGATATCATTGTTGAGCAGTAGAGTTAGAACTTGACTGCATGTTTGTATTACTCCAGAGTTGGTGTCTTTAACCACCACGTTGTACTTCTTTTCTACAGGGGACACAGGCACTCTCTAAGGGGTCCCCTGAGTCTCTGCAAGATCTCGGACAATCTCGCCAGGTACTCTCTTTGTCTCCAATCATGCTGTCTTCTGGGGCTTCCAGATTCTATCTTACCCCCTTGTACCTGGTTCTAAGCTCCCACCTAGCTTCATTTAGAGTCACTGCTTGGCTTTTGTCTTTGGTTTTATGCCTACGTACTATCTTTTGTCTTTGGTTTTATGCCTATGTACTGCACTACTCACTAAAACAAAATTTGAATGTGTTGGATCTTAGGAAAACCAGTCCTTATCAATCAGAGTTTTAAAAGTCTGACTTGCAGATTCTGATAATTCAACTACTTTATGTTTTCCAAAATTCAAAATTTCTGAAGGCTAAGGCTAGATCTGGCAAGAAAGCAAGAGAAATAAGTAATAGGTTAGAATGTAAAACAAACAACCTTTCAGCAAGTTATGCCTTTTAACCCTGGAAAATACTCTCGTGCCTTAGAGAACACAGGTCAATGTATCAATCTTCCACTTTATTAAATTATTAGTATTAAAAAATAACTCTGAGCAAGCAACAAAACATAGCACAGTGCTTTCTACAAATAAAATTTAATTTGCTATCTCAAGAGCTGCTGGCTTTTATCGCCATAGATTGGAGCACGGTATTTTCAGGGATAAAGTTTTTTTTTACTTCTTTTTATCTAGTTTGGAGGAAACATGGCTAACATTAGTTCCAAATATTTTATTTCAAACATAAAGCACAGAACCAATACTAATAAACAACAGGCTCTTATGCCAACATTGGTGCATGTTTTTGTTATTGCATTATATTCCATGAGAGTTATTGTGCATAATTAAATAGAAAAAAAAAAACTTGAACTTGGAATTATAAAACCGTCACCACAAACCAATGATTCCACTTGATGTGTATTAAGTCATTAAATTTATTATAAAAAAAGGAGAGAAAAAAATCTTTTCCTTGTAAATCATTAAAAATGCATGAGAGTCGAAAGCAAAGCAAACAGCCCACACGTTTGCTTAGGGAACTACTGCTGAAGAAGGCACTGCAATTCAGAACAGAAAATAAGGTTTTGTTGAAATCAGAATGCCCTGTTATCAAAATGACTACCACGTGGGCTGTTGGGAAAAAAAGATTTATAAATTCTAAGAATACAAATGTTGGTCCTGGCATCCTGTAATAAAAAAAAAAAAAAAAAGCTTGGAGGGTGGCTGTGGTCTAAAGGAACCTCATGATTGAACAATTCAAAGGATGGGCTGCCATGGGATCTGTGAATGACAAGAAGATCCAGAAAAACACATGCTGAGTTAGGACCTGTCTTCTGGACAAGGGTCAAATGCACCACCTTCACACCAATAGCAGAAACAATGGCTTTACAGCCAGTTATTTAGTATCAGTCTATTTATTCTAGAGGATCACCAGACTCATGTCACAATTCAGTCTATGTCAGCACTGCATATCTTCTCTGGAAAGCTTTTGTTTAATGTACTATGACCATGAGGCATTAATAAAATGGGCAGAGGTAGAGAGAAAGGGACCAGGTGGCATATGTGTCAATCAGCATTCTTTCCATTGCTAGGAAGATGTTCATTCAAACTGGCTCAGGTAGAAGCATATCTTTACTGAAAGGAAGGTCTAAGACAGTCCAAGACTGGTGTATTAGTCCTACTGCTATGAAGAAATACTTGAGACTGGGTACTTTATAAAGAAAAAGAGGTTTAATGAAATCACAGTTCCACATGGCTAGGGGTGCCTCACAATCACGTGGAAGGCAAAGGAGGAACAAAGGCATGTCTTATATGGCAGCAGGCAAGAAAGCATGTGCAAGGGAACTGCCCTTTATAAAACAATTAGATCTCATGAGACTTATTCACTATCACAAGAACAGCATGGGGAAACCCACCCCCATGATTCAATTATCTCCCACCAAGTCCCTCCCACAATATGTGGGGATAACAGGAGCTACAATCCAAGATGAGATTTGAGTAAGGACACAGCCAAACCATATAATTCCACCCTTGGCTCCTCCCAAATCTCATGTCCTCACACTTTAAAACCAATCACTTCTTCCTAACAATCCTATAAAATCTTAACTCATTTCAGCATTAACTCAAAAGTCCACAGTCCAATGTCTTATCTGAGACAAGGCAAGTCCCTTGTGCCTATGAACCTGTAAAATCAAAAGCAAGTTATTTCCTAGATACAACAAGAGTACAGGCATTGGGTAAATACATCCATTCCAAATGAGAGAAACTGGCCAAAACAGAGGTGCTACAGGCCCCATGCAAGTCCAAAATTCAGCAGGGCAGTCAAATCTTAAAGCTCTGAAAAGTTCTCCTTTGACTCTATGTCTCACATCCAGGTCACTCTGATGCAAGAAGTGAGTTTCCATGGTCTTGGGCATCTCTGGGCCTGTGGCTTTGCAGGGTATGGTCTTCCTCCTGGCTTACTTTCATGGACTGGTGTTGAGTATTTTTGGCTTTTCCAGGTGCAAGCTGTTGGTAGAGCTATCATTCTGGGGTCTGGAGGATGGTGGTCCTCTTCTCACAGCTCCACTAGGCAGTGCCCCAGTGGGGACTCTCTGTGGGGACTCCAACCTCACATTTCCCTTTCATACAGACCTAGGAGAGGTTCTCCATGAGAGTTCTGTCCCTGCTGCACACCTCTTTCTGGACATCTAAGTGTTTCCATACGTCCTCTGAAATCTAGGCAGAGGTTCCCAAACCTCAATTATTGCCATCTGTGCACCCACAGGCCCAACACTACGTGTAAGCTGCCAAGGCTTGGGACTTACACCCTCTGAAGCAGTGGCCTGAGCTTTATGTTACCCCCTTTTAGTCATGGCTGGAGCTGAAGCAGCTGGGACACAGGTTACCATATCCTGAGGCTACATAGAGCAGGGGAGCCCTGGGCCAGGCTCACAAAACCATTTTTTCCTCCTAGTCCTCTGGGCCTGTAATGGGAGGGGCTGCCACGAAGACCTCTGACATGCCCTGGAGACATTTTCCCCATTGTCATTGTCTTGGCGATTAACAATTGGTTCCTTGTAACTTATGTGAATTTCCACAGCTGGCTTGAATTTCTACTTGGAAAATTTTTTGTTTTGTTTTGTTTGTTTGTTTTTTCTATCACACTGTCAGGCTGCAAATTTTCCAAACTTTTATGTTCTGCTTCCTTTTTAAACATAAGTTCCAATTCCAAACCATATTTTCATTAATGAATAAAACTGAATGCTTTTAAGAGCACCTAAGTTACATCTTGAATACCTTGCTGCTTAGAAATTTCTTCTGCTGGATACCCTGAATCATTTCTCTCAAGTTCAAATAAGTTCCTCATCTCCAGCTGAGACCACCTCAGCCTGGACTCTATTGTCCATATCACTATTAGCATTTTTGTCAAAACCATGCAACAAGTCTCTAAGAAGTTCCAAACTTTCCCACATTTTTCTGTCTTCTTCTGGACACTGCAAATTGTTCCAACCTCTGCCTGTTACCCAGTTCCAAAGTTGCTTCTACATTTTCAGGTATCTTAATAGTAGTACCCCACTCTCCAGGTACCAATTTACTGTGTTAGTCTATCTTCATACTGCTATGAAGAAATACCTGAGACTGGATAATTTATAAAGAAAAAGAGGCTTAATATACTCATAGTTCCATATGGCTGGGGAGGCCTCACAATCATGGTAGAAGACAAAGGAGGAAGAAAGGCATTTCTTACATGGTGGCAAGCAGGAGAGCATGTACAGGGGAACTGCCCTTTATAAAACCGTCAGATCTCGTGAGACTTATTCACTATCCTGAGAAGAGCATGGGAAAAAAAAACCCCAAATATTCAATTACCTACCACCGGGTCCCTCCCACGACACATGGGGATTATGGGAGCTATAATTCAAGTGAGATTTGAGTGGGGACACAGTCAAACCATATCAACTGGAGACCAAGTTCACTTAGGCCACTTAGAAAACTCTATTGGAAGACGGGGCAAGGAGTCTCCCCTCTCTTTCTGCTTCACATAGAGTCACATGTAGGCCTTTTAGAAGAAGGGGCTATATGTGAACAGAGTACATTTCTATTAGTCATCTATTTTTCTGGTGCTCATTGAACATCTGTTTTTTTAATCCATGCCAGTTCTTTCTGATTGACTGATGGCTTTGCTGCTCCTTTCTAATTTAGGTTATTTGTAGCATTGGTTTGTCATGGCCCAACACTGGCCCCAACCTTACAACTTTACCTCCCATCTAATTGACTTTGCCTTTCCCCTTTAGTTTTTGTTTGTTTGTTTTTTGGAACAAGTTGTACTGGTTTGGAACAAGGATTTATTCCTGGACCTATCAGTAATAGCCAGAAGAATTGGTCAACTTCCCAATCACCAGGGATCAGGATGAAAACAGATTCTCTGAGAAAGGGATGAGGACACGGCAAGTAAATTGACTGGAATATCCACAATCATGTCAGGCTCTACAAACAGCCCTAAAATTATCAGAAATTGAACTTGCAGAAAGTATATCCTATCCCAGGGTTGAAGACATATATTACTTAAATAATTACTGTAGTTCTTCAATTCTAAAATGAATATATTTTTCACATTTTACCATTTTTCAAATTGAGACATAAGATTGCAATCAACCTGTACATTTAATGCAGTGTTTTCCCCCTCCACATAATAGCTGCTATTAAATTGATGATGCATCTTAAGTTAAAGTTTCTCTAAAAATTAAGGAAACATGGAAAGCATAATTCTACTGGCTCAGTTTTGTCAAAAGTGAGAAATTAAATCTTTTTATATAAAATTACTGTTAAGCACTATATTCCTAATTGTTCTGCTTTGTCTCACTTTCATGGGGAAGATGACAATTTCATCGTTTCCTCAGGTAATTCCCCAATCTCATCGTGTTACTCTGTCCTCTGATATCATGCCTAAATCATGTCTCCCTGGATTAACTCATTATTCCAATTAAAGTCCTTGATATATGTCAAAGACATGCCCTTATTTGTGACAAAGCCATAAAAATGTGTTACTTTAATTCCCTCTATAAATCAGTTTTTCTACTCCATTCCCTTAATTATGTGCCAGTTTTCTCTGGAATCACTCCAATGTCTAGGATTTTTTTTTTCCTTAACCCAGAATGTTTCCAAAATAAAAGCGTGGGATACCAATATGGTCTGACAAACCTGCCCTTCCTCTTTAGTGATACCCTTTACACCCATTTCCAGTGACTCCTTTCTCTTTGTCAAATGATTTAAAAAAGAACTAAGCTATCTCTAGATTCATCCCGCATGCTTATTTGTGGGGGCATCTGTTCATCAGTGAAGACTATCCAGTTTGAATTATTTTTCTATAGATAGCTAATTTTTCACTTTTTTTCCTCCTATGGAATCTCTTATTATTTTTCTTAACTCTGGAGTTATTTATTTAGTCTGGTAGGTAGCACCAGGTGCTGTGGACTGGCATCATCAAGGAGTGGAATGGTATAACAAGAAGACCATCCTACCCCAATAGAGGTTTTTGGTTTTGTTTTTTGTTTTGAGATAGGGTCTTGGTCTGTCATCCAGGCTGGAGTGCAGTAGTGCAATCTCAGCTCAGTGTAAACTCTGCCTCCTAGGCTCAAGCAATTCTCTTGGCTCAGCCTCCCGGGTAGCTGGGATTACAGGTGCACACCATCAAGCCCAGCTAATTTTCTTTCTTTCTTTCTTTCTTTTTTTTTTTTTAAGAGATGGGGTTTCACTGTGTGGGCCAGGCTGGTCTCAAATTCCTGGCCTCAAGTGATCCTCCCACCTCAGCCTCCCAAAGTGCTGGTATTACAGGCATTAGCCACCATGCCTTATCCCGTATCCCAGTAGAGTTTTAGTTCAGGTTGTGATACTGACACTCTATTTGGCTTTAAAGAGGCATTTAATGTCTCTGGGCCTAGCAAGCAGTTAGGAAGACAGAATTGGGTGAGTCCTAAAACTTCTTCAGTTCTAACATTCCACAGTATCATTTCTTAATGGTCTGGTTAATATCTTTTCTGAGTTCTCATAGGCTTAAAATCAAACAAAGTCCTGGACCAACATCTGTAATATCTCGCCAAGCCTACATTCACTACCCATATTCTCCATCTGTCAGGAGATGACCATCCAGGCTCTTTCAAAGTCCATTCCCTACCAAATGTACATGTGTGTTCATGCACACACGTGCATGCACACACACTTAGCTTTGAAAGTGAGCATTTATGAAACCCAGTCCCATAGAAGTTCAGCTCTGCATCTTTTCTTCCTGCTGGATATGCAAGAAAAAAGAAATGGTGTCCTTGTCCTTCACTCTGATAAGAAGGTAGCACGCGGCCTTCCCCTCTGATAATCTAAAGAAGAAACTATTTATCTGGAATGACTTATGCTATTTTCTAATATTCTGATTATAAAAACAGGTGAATATACCACAAAGTTACCTTAATAGACTGTGGCCTGCCCTTTGCAATCTTTTTTGTGTATTTTTGGTTTAAGATATCCCTTCTTCATGCCCAGTCCCCTTGATAGGAACCAGCCATGCCTGGACTGAATAATCACCATTATACGACTTCTCTCTAGTTTTGCAGTTTAGAATTCCATTTGTTTGGCTTCTGGGTTCATCTCAGATCACAGTTCTGCTTGCTAAATGAAGAAGTAACTACCCAAAATCACATAGGCATGTATCAATGCCTTTAATCTCCTAGAAGGCATATTGCCCTGACCTGCTGATTCGTACAGTATGTGTTATGTTCAAATTACTGAAGAATTCCCTTACCAGCCTTTTGTCAACAGTTATTTTTGCAAGGTCTTCATTACTTTCTAATTGACTAAATTCATTTTCTTCATTTCTTTCATTAAAGATAGGCTTAGAAGTGATATCAATTATGTAGCTTTTCTAATGGCTTTCTTCTTTCAGGCTTGTCCTCATTTCTAGACAGGTGTGTATTCTACCCTTAGCTTATCTCTCTCTCTCTCTCTCTCTCTCTCTCTGTCTACCTACCTACCTACCTCCCTCCCTACCTACCATCTAGCCATCTATCTATCATCTGTCTTTTTGGATTTAATTGAGATTTTGAAAAGTCACCAGTAACTAGATGTCTAGCTTTATAAACTTAGGTATGAATAACATTCCTCCTAGTAAGATCTCCCCCTTGTCTTAGTGCAATATGCATGGAACTGCATGGCTGGACTAGGAAGAATCCAGCCTCTTTATTTCCTGACCATCATTTTCCCCTGATCTGGGCTTCTAAGATCAAGTCATCCTTGGCCTTTTTTGCATAGCGGATCCAAAAGTTTGACGTACCTTCCTGAGGCTAGAAGGCCCTACTACTATATAAAGTTCATTGTCCCAGAATAAACTACATCCCACCGGGCTCTGGGTGCTGCATTCCTTGCCAATGCAAGTTCCTATTGAAGATTCAACAGGTCTTTCTTCAATGCTACATTCAATTTGCTTCATGGCAAAAGTGCCCTGAATGCCCAAATTATAGTTGGGGTATGTGTGCTTGTGTATGTGTGTTTTAATTCTCTGAAAAAGTTGCTTCCCAAGGTTCAATGTTGTACCTGGAAGATCTGAATCTGAGCACGTTCTGGGGTCTTCTGTTCCCTGAGCCCAGAAAAACCATTCCCTTCATCATTTTAATGGAGGGTTGAAGTCCTAGATCTGTGTCTTTCCAAATTATATAAATAACTCTCAGTCATTCATTTTAGGAGCCTTGAAACCTCCCTTCACCAATGAGTCGCTAAAAGGCACCCAGACCACTTTACTAGATGGAGACAGCCTAGAATTATAGAGAAAAGGAGGGGTTCCATCATGACTCTCTTAGAAGGTCTTCAGGCTCCAAGGCAAATGTTCTTTCCACTCCACTGGGCTTACTTAGCAATAGTTTTTCTGGCCAGACACCTCACTGCACACTCTAAATATTCTTAAACATTAAAGCATTTTGCTAGTGGCTTCTTTTAGCATTTCCTTCTGAGACAGTATCCACACCTGGTTGACAATTTTAACCGTCTGTTTGGCTGGCCAACTTGGCTCAACAAACCACAGTAAGGGTGTGGGTGTTTTTCATTGAATAAACTGCTTTTGCTGTTTTTACTGGCTTGAGCAGTCAAGTAAATTAAAAGAAGTTGCATGTGCTTCTAAAAAATTAAACCATTTTTGGCACTTCGATCAGTGTTTTGTTGAAATCTAACTGATTTTTACTTGAGTTTCACACAAGTTGAGTTTTAAGACCCCCCCTTTCTATGAATAACCCATAGAGCCAGTCAGCCCAGTATCACCGTTCAGCTTGTCAATTTTGCCGTCTGCTACTTGGGCATAAAATCTAATGGTCCCCATTCATTGCTTAAGATCAAGATCTTTGAATATGGTGACACCTTGAGGGGGTCTTTAGCCTGGTTTTGCCCTGCACTAGCTACATGACCTTGGGCAAATTACTTCCCTTTCTTTGTGCTTCAACCATCGAATGTGAAATGGGTTATTACTTTATCTGTGATAAGTGCTCTTGTGGGTACAAAGATTATCAAAATAAGATCCTATGATCGATTAATTTATATTCTGAATGGAAGAAGAAGACAAAGACACAAATAAGTACGTTAAGTAGTGAGTTCATGAGAGATCTACGAAGGGCCATGGGGCATTAAAGAAGGAGAGATTACTTCTCTAGGGAAAAAGGTTATCAGGAGGCCTCCTTGAAGAAGGTGATATTTAATGAAGAGTTTGGTTCAACAGGCAGCAGTAAAAATAAGAAGAAATCAGCAATAGCAGTTAACACTTTTAGAATGTCTCCTGCAAGTCAGACCCTATGCTGAGCAGGTGACTTGTACGACGTCACTCAATCCTTCCCACTGCCCCATGACTGAGATATCATTAGCATATTTTATTTACAAGGCTGAGGAAGGTTCAATAACTTGCTGAAGAACACACATCTCGTAAGGTTGTGCCTAGATTTCAATCCAGAGCTTGTGTTCCTAACCACTGGGGATGTACTGCTTCCAGACAGTTGGAATGAGGGTGACAGCAGAACCAGTAGGAAGAGTTTATACACACGCAAAAGAGGGCTGCGGGACATGGATGCAGCTGGAAACCATCATTCTCAGCAAACTATCGCAAGAACAGAAAACCAAACACCGCATGCTCTCACTCATAGGTGGGAACTGAACAATGAGATCACTTGGACTGGGGAAAGGGAACATCACACACTGGGGCCTATCATGGGGAGGGGGGAGGGGGGAGGGATTGCACTGGGAGTTATACCTGATGTAAATGACAAGTTGATGGGTGCAGCACACCAACATGGAACAAGTATACATATGTAACAAACCTGCACGTTATGCACATGTACCCTAGAACTTAAAGTATAATTAAAAAAAAAACTGTATTAGGATCATACTGTATGTGCTGCTCTAATCCTGCTTTCTCTTTCACTTAAAAATATATTATGGAAGCATTTTACATGCACCTTTTAATTCTTCTAAACGTGATTCTCTTTTAAATGGCCATGTAGGATTTTGAGGAGTGAATACCAATTTTGTCAATTTGCTATTTTAGAACTTTTAAACAATAAAATCAGAATCCATGTTGATGACAAACTGGAAAAAAAAAAAAGAGGGCTGCAACAGTGTTCAAGACAACTGGGTACTTACGTTTGGCTGCAGGAATACATGAGAGAAGAGCAGGAGTAGGAGGTAAGGATGAGAACATAAGCTGAAGTCCCCATAGGGAGAGATGGCCTTTAGGAGCCCTGCAATCAGAGTAAGTCACACAGTTAGAGATGTGCTTCAGGAAGATGGATTTGGAAAGGAAGGTCACTAAGGCTGAACTGAACGGACTTTGGACTGGTTGGATTCAGGGAGATGAAGGTGAGGCATGATTGCCAAGTTTCCATCAGGAGACAATGTGGAGGAAAGCATGTTAATAATTAGTAAGGGCCAATCAGATGTAAGATTTCTCTTTTTACTCATGCTCAAGTTGTGTAAGAGTAGGGGTTCACCATGCTTTTCTCTCACTAAAGAATATTCAGATTCCCCCAGATACTCTCCCTCATGGAACGGGGTGGCAGCAAGGACACCTTCTAATGTCCTTTCTAAAATTATATGTCCATGCAGTCTCCTAAGCCACAAGCACAACAAACATAATGATAACTGAGTTCTTCATCCCCTCACATCCCTGTCAAGAAGAGGGTTAGAGGTAAAACAGAAAGGCACAGGGCTAGGGGCCAGTTTGAAACACATCCAAGTCACTTTCAATGTACATTATTTTGGACCAAGTCACTGATCTCTGTGCACCAAATTATCTCATTAAATCCTCTTAACCACTCCAGGAGGCATAGTTAATCCCATTTTGCAGGTGCAATAAACTGAAGCTCAAAAAATTAAGTAAATTACCCAGTGGAAGGGCTGGGGTATGAACTCACATCTGTCATGCTCAAAAGACTGGTGGTTATCAGACCACTAAAGCCTTTAAAAATGTAACATTAATTTATTTGTAGTACTGACAGTCTCTATTTTAAGCACTCTTTGTGTAGCTCAAGCGATCTTCCAATACGTCTTAATCTTACAATGCAGAAGTTTCTAGAACAATTTTTCCAAGCATCTTAGGTTTTGCTGAAAGAGGCTCTTGCATCATTCCAACCCTGGCAAAACTCTCTTAATGATGTTATTTTACACCATAGGCATTGTGGTTGGCCTGAGTCAGCCTTTCTTTTTACTTTTGATTTTTTTCTCCCCTTACCCCCTTCTTTTCCAGTCAACATTCATTTTAAATGCAAGAAGTCAGCCTCCTTTTTAGCTGACGAGCCTGGTGGTTCACACACCTTTCAGGTGTATAACTGAGAAGTGTCCACTTAGGTGTGGGGCGGATTCTAAACAATCCCCTGAAATATTCAAAGGAGAAAATGCAGGGAAACCAGGAATTTGCTGAGCAATGGATGTGCTGATAATTAGAGCCAAAGTGGTTCCTAAATATTGTTCTGAAAAGCCTCATGATTAGAAAAGGTGAGATTGGCAGCCTTCAAGCATTTCCACTCCAGCCCCCTGTGTCTTCTTTACTAATTTTTTCATGGATGAGAGGAATCCGCCCACCTGGGGCAGCAAAAGCCCCTCTTCCAGATGCAACTCTTCATCCAGACCCAGTCTGACAGCTTCTTTTCCCTCCTAGTGCACTCAGTAACCCTCTCTTTCTGGACAAAGCGCCTGCTTGGTGGTATTTTAATCCTGACTGCACGTTTGAATCACCTAGGAGGTTTTTAGAAATGTAAATACCTCGGCCTCACTAATACTAGTTAAAATTGTGCTCATGGAGGCGGGTCCTGAGGTCCGCAGGTTACTCTAATGTGCAACATGTTCAGATGTACCATTTTAGGGGGTCAGAGCTCTGGACCAGGGTAATTCTGAAGAAGAAATGTTTGAGTAAAAGTTTGTCTGTAGGTCTCACTGTCATCCTTTTTCAAGAGTAAGACATGTTATTAAAACAAAACAAAACAAAACAAAAACCTTACATTTAATCAGGAGTTAATCTGATTTTCCGAAAAACAGAAAGCAATACCCATTCTAATTTTGAAAACAAAGGAGAATCAAGCAGCAATGTGCATTAAGATCTCACCATGGTAGCTTTATTTTCTCCACTCCCCTCCTCTCCATCCCAACCAGGCTGTACATTTTTTTGAGAGAAGATGGCATCTCGCTCATCTCTGCATTCTTCAGGCAATATCCGGCATAGAGTCTGGCACTGAGTAGATATTCAGTAATGCCTATTAATGGATGTGAATCTGTAATTTACTCTTTGCAACATATGCAGAAGTTTCTGCAACCATAGGCCCAGCCAAGGTGAGACTCCTATTCCCTACACACTATGTACACATGCAAATACTCTTTGCAAAGCCACTTTCCCAAAGCATCTTGTTGAACTTGACTTAGTTTCTCACAGACTGTATCCTTAACACTAGTTTCCATTATATGATTGCATGCCAATGATCCCTACAGAGATCAAACACCCGAAGCCTAGTCCAGGTTTGCTTTCAAATAAAATAAAATAAACTTTTACATTTTAGAATAGTTTTAGATTTCCAGAAATGTCACAAAGAGATTACAAAGAGTTCCTGGATACTCCTTTCCCAGATTTCCCTGTGGTTAACATCTTACATTACTATGGTACATTTATCAAAGTAAGGAATCAACACTGATACATTACTATTAACTAAACTCCATACTTCATTCAGATTTCCCTAGTTTTCCTCTAATGACCTTTTTCTGTGCCAGGATCTTATCTAAGGCTTTATGTTACAGTTAGTTGTCATGACTCCTTAGCCTCCTCTGGTCTGTGATAGTTTTTCTGACTACCAGATTCTTGTATTTGATGACCTTGACAGTTTTGGGAAGAGCTAGACAGGTTCTTTGTAGAACATCCTTCAGTTTGGGTTTGTCTGACATTTTCCTTCATGGGGTCATGGATGGGTTGGGAGAGAAAGATGGCAGAGGTGAGGTACCTTACTCTTCACAGGATGGTGCCATTTCTATCAGATATTTGGGATTTACGTTTGAGAGAACTATGCTATAATGGTAGCCCTACAGTCAGATGGCCTGATGCCACACACTATCTCCACTACTTACTCATGTGTAATGTCAGGCAAGTCCGTTGTTCTCTCCAAATCTCACTTGCTTTATCGGCAAGTGAGATTTAACAAATCCATCTGTCGCATATATTTATAACATTCACCACAGTACCAGGCACACGGTTAAGAGTTAAAGAAATGATAACTGTTCTTACTATTTATCATTGTTAATCGTTATCTTGATAAAATTTTCCCATGTTTTCTACATTGAATATGAGAGATGAACGAAGTAATATTTAAGTTGCTTTTAAGTTATAATATTCTTGGATTATGGGTAAATGTATTCAGGTGTTTTACATATTTTTTTAAAAATGGACTCATCACTGTATGCTGCTTCACAATTTCCCATTCTAATTTTCTAATTACCCTTTGTAACTGAAAGCTGACTTAGCAATTCCGCCAATACTAGTTTAGTTGGCTTTGTCTATAGATCAGAAGAAGCTACAAAGTATGAAAAAACAGTAGACATAGAATGAGGACATGTGAGTTCAATCAGGAGACTGGAGTTGACATTACCAGTTGTTAAGTTAGTTTGGAGTGTGTTTCAGTTCTAGGGATGGGTTGACTTTGACTCAGCCAGGCTCCCTTGAATGAGTCCATCCCAATCAGACTGTAAATTATTTGAGAGAAAGTGGCATCTACCTCCATGGTAGATGAAGGTCTGAACCACGAGTGTGACCTAGGACGAGGAGTAGAATGTGGCAGGGCACAGTGGGAAAAAAAGAGGCACCTTGTGGAGCACTTAGCAAACCTAGTCTAACAGGTGAGAATTGTCTAGCATGGCCCCAGGGCTCTCCCTAAAGTGTGGCTGGCAGTTCAACCTCAAATTGGCCTTATTTATAAAGTGAGAATAAATAATTCCCAGCTTCTGGAATTACTGAGAGGCTCTAATGGACCATATACTTGGAAAAGCATTATAAATGTGAAAAAATACTATTTAGATTTACTATTACTTGTGAATGTCTAGGATGGAAAACAGTGAGTAGTAAGTGGAAATAGGCTTATCATATTTACACAAGCACATTTATTCTTCCTGTCTATAAAGGTCAATGACATGGTCCAAGCATGAGCCTGGCAAAGGTGAGCTTTGCTCTCTGTAATGCTTAGGAAGTTTGAGTTTAGGCACTCTTGTAAATCTTGAGGCCACTAGGGTAAACCTTGGAACAACTCAGTCAACCAATGGATGTACAGGGATCTAGATTCAATGGGTTGGGAATTAATGGGAAACTTGCTTCTCTCAGATAAGAGCTTCTGTTAATTAACATTTTAAATTTTAATGTGTCAATAATTTAGGAGCCTAGTTTGCTTAGGTTGTGGTTTGGTTTTTTCCCCCCTCCTATGAAGAACAATATTGCAAGGGCAAAATCACTGAGCAGAGCATTTCTGCAAGTTTCTTAGGAAGGTGAGAGGAGGTTAGTAGATAGTCTTAACATAGCCATTTCTTTTGTTGTTCCTGATTTTTATTTTATGCACTCAGGATGATGAATCTGATCCTCAAATACTTGAAATTGGGGCTATCTCAGAAAATAGAGGTAAATTGTAAATAGGAAATTTTGCTATTCAATTAGTGTTCAGGTTACTGCATTTAGACTGTGCCTAAAATGAACCAATATAGTCACCTAGAAAGTGAAAATATCAATAAGCTCTTTGTTTCATCTAGAGCAGGAGTTGGCTAACTACAGCCCGTAAGCCAAATCCAGCCCTCCTCCTATCTTTGTAAATAAACATTTTATTGGAACAGAGCCATGCCCATTTGTATGCAGGCCCCCCATGGCTGCTTTCGCACTGTTGTGGTGACAGAGATGGCATGACCCACCAACCCTAAAATATTTACTATCTGATGCTTTAAAAAAAGTTTGTTAACACAAGACCTGAGATAATTTTAGGCAAACATTGTTTTATTTGAATTGTTAAGTGTTCATTTTAATATGTATTAGAAAAAGATAAAACTGCCGATATGCAGCTTCGTTTTGTAGATTTGTGTTATTGTTGTGAGGACAAGTTAAAGAAGATAAATAAGGAAATCTCTGAGTCAGTTTAAGGAAGAATACTACAGAAATAATATTAAAAAAGGTCACAGTAAAATGTAAAACTCTAATATTTGGGAAACACAGATACATTGGGCAACAAACAATTTAATTTGTTTGATTTTTATAGTGAATTGACCTCTTTGCTTCCAAAAAACATTGGCCTGAGAGGTTTTTAAAAAGTATCTTTTTAATTTATTTCTAAGTCTAAAATAGTTTTGGAAGAAATTAATCAAGTAGCATTAATGGCTTCCCACTCCTACACATGAAGAAGAGACATAGATGAACACTTCATTCGCAGTAACACAGACATAAGCAAACCTGTTGAGGTCAGGGAGAAGAAAGAAGAAAATAATTTTTGAAGTAAAGCTTTAATTCTAGTCTTCATTCATCAGAAAATGGTCCTGACTAACTGGAAAACTCCTGAAGGTGTGAAATCAGACCTTAAAGCTGTGTGCTTTGTCATGTGATCATGAACAAAAGAACTCAAACTAATCTGGTTCTGCCACCAGTAGAGAAGTATGTAGGCTAAAAAGAAAACCATGTACAGCTCCCATAATGTACCACTTTCAGCTCACTCTAGGTCAGTGTTTCTCTCCGTATATCTCATGCAATATTTGTAGGCTCATTTTTTTTTAAGAGTTCGGTAGCCAAATAACCTCAGGAAAGAAACGCTGATTAAACAGAGTCAAATTTGCCCAAATTAACTGCAGGACTTTCCAGCATTAGCATAGAGACAGGGGTTGCAATTTTGCTCAAACCTTTCTGACTATAGAACTCTTTTCTCATGTGGCATTTTGGGGAAGGCCTCTTTTAAGGATCTAGAGAAAAATGGACATAGATAGGCATCAGTATGACTTGGGGTCTAGAATTTATTTTGACCTTTTTTTGGAATTCCTTTTCTTTTGGTTGCATCATCAATCTAATGAGAAGCGGGTTTCATGGCAGCAGATGGTACAGCTTCCAAACATGAGTGGATTTGTGCACAGAGAACACTTGGGAACTTTGAAAATCAGTCTGTGCTAAAACTTTTAGGAGACTAATTAGACAGATACCAAAATCCTTAGAATTGTGCCTTATCTTGCATTATCTTCAGTCAGCAATTTCACTTTTACAAATTATCCTTTGGAAATAACCAGAGATATACGTATAAGGGGATTCCCTGTAGAGTGACTTATAATACTAAAAAATTAGAAACAATTTAAACATTCAATAACGAATGATTGTTGGGAAGGCTTAAGTATATCGGAATATTAAGTAGGCAATAAAAATCATAAGATTATAGAGTACTTATTGACATAGGAAATTGTTTATAATATTTATAACATATGTAAGAGAAAGTACCATTAAATGGTATTAGTAGTATTCTACTTTTATAAAACTATGTAAGTGAATAAACATGAAGAATATTAAAAAGACACAGGCAGTATAAATAGTGAGATTATTTTGGGTGGTGGAATTATAGGGAAAATATTCCTTAATTGTGCTTTTCTGTTTACCAGTTATCCTGCATTGAGCTGATATCATTTAATGAGAAAAAAAGTTAGACACAATTACAGTAGAAAATCTTACAAAAACAGATTTCTCCTTATACCACTTTTTCCTAGGACATGGAACATTTTGCAGATGTACTAGGTTACATACCGCTAGGACCAGAAAGGATTTTCTTCCAGGTGGACGTATGGCCAAGGATGATACCAGAGCCCTAGAGGTTTCACGCTAAAAATTGCTCTTTGTGTTTGGTTCTGTTCAGAAACACGTCAACATGAGGAATGACTGGGCCAGTACTCAGGAAATGACCTCTGGTTTGTAATCCACATGGGCAATTCCCCTGTGGCACATCAAAGCTCTAAGTCAGCTTGTCCTATAGATCTGCCACCCCTATATATAGCTTAGATCTCCATGGTCTTGTCTCTTCCTTCCTCTGTCCACATTTCACCCTGACATGACAATGCCAGAAGTAAAATATTTGAGTCAGAGTCAAGCTGGAGAACGACCCAGTCTAGGCCAGGCATGGCATCCCAATTGCTTCTGCATCAGATAGCTAGCCCTATCTTCACCTCGTTGGGTAAAACTAAAGCAGCCAGCACAAATCTCTGTCCACTGCATCTTTAAAGATTCTGCCAATGTCAAACATTATTTAAAGAAAGAAATTTGTGACCCTGCTGGATGGCACTGGCCTGAGGTGGTTTGCTATGAACTCACTATGTGACCTTAGATAAAAAGTCTCCCTGTTCTAGACCTCAGTTTCCTTGCCTATTTAATGAGATGCCTTGATTCACTTTCAAATGTGTATTGAGTTTCTACTCTGGGGCCCAAAGGTACACAAGACAGACATACCCCTTGCCGTAGTAAAGCTTGCAATTTAGTGGAATAGAGAGATAACATTTTAAAAAGCAAATCTGAAGTAGTGTGGAAGTATTCCACAGAGGAGAAATTATAGAGATTCCACTGAAACCAAAGGAGGGGCAGCTAGGCCAGACTCAGGGAGTCAAGGAACATCTTGGCACCAATAATATCTGTGATGGTTAATACTGAGCATCAACTTCATTGGATTGAGGGATGCAAAGTGTTGTTCCTGGGTGTGTCTGTGAGGGTGTTGCCAAAGGAGATTAACATTTGAGTCAGTGAACTGTGATAGGCAGATCCACCATCAACCTGGGTGGGCATAATCTAATCAGCTGCCAGCGCAGCCAGGATAAAAGCAGGCAGACGAAGGTGAAAAAACGAGACCGGCTTAGTCTCCCGGACTACATCTTTCTCCTATGATGGATGTTTTATGCCTCGAACATCAAACTCCAAGTTCTTCAGCTTTGGGACTCTTGGACCTCTGACCACAGACTGAAAGCTGCACTATCGGCTGCCCTGCTTTTGAGGTTTTGGTACTCAGACTGGCTTCCTTGCTCCTCAGCTTGCAGATGGCCTATTGTGGGACCTCACCTTGTGATCATGTGAGTCAATGCTCCTTAATAAACGCCCCTTTATATATACCTCTATCCTATTAGTTCTGTTCTTCTAGAGAACCCTGACTAATACAACATCTAAAAAGTGACTTTGAGAAGACATACTGAAGTATGAGTAAGAGTTAGTGAAAGAGGGTGATGGGAGGAAACACTTGCCTACCAAAGGCCTAGAAACAGGAGGGTAACTGATTAGTTCAACAGATTAAAAGAAATTCATATGGCCAAAGCAGAGGCTGCAAGAGGGCATGGAGTGGGATGAAGGCAAGCCATGTCAAAGTTTAGATGGGTGCTGTCCAATAGGTATACAATGTGAGCCACATGTGTCATTTTAAATCTTCTAGTAGCCACATTTTAAAAGTACAATGAAACAACTGAAGCTAATTTTAGTAATATATTCCAGTTAACCCAATTATCTAAAATATTATTTTAACATGTAATCAATACAAAATTATCAATAAGATATTTTACAACTGTTTTTTCTACTAAATCTTTGAAATCTAATGGCTACATTTAAGCTCATCTATGTTCTGAATCACCACATCTTGAGTGCTCCGCAGCCTCACATATGGCTACTGCATTGGACCAAATAGGTTTAGACTTTATCCTTAGGATGCCGCAAAGCCACCAAAGGGTAATAACAAGGGATGAGATGCGATGATCACCAGGTTGCTATGTAGATAGTGGATTTGAAGGGTAAATGTGAGAAGCAAGGAAATTGGGAAGGAGGATACTGAATAAATCTAAAGAAAACATTTGGTTAATGGCAGGGAGAATAAATAGATCTCGATGGAGTCAAGAGATATTTCGGAAGAGATTTAAACATCTTGACATGCACATGAGCCCATGAAGCACTCAGATCCAAGAGTTACTTCACAAGGCATAATGATGTATTTATTTTTTCCCCTTTGACCTCTTCAAGCTGAAAGTCACAGACCTGGGTGAGAAGTCACAGAGGCAAGATTGGTTTCCTAGGAGCCGTGTAGCGAATAGTTTTGGTGAATGGTTTGTGGTGCTGTTTTGACCCTTTCTAGTCTGTGGAGAGTGAGATAGAGGAATCATCAGAGAGCTTGAGAGTGATTATTGCTTTTTTCTCCTCTCTCCATCAGCTGACACATTGAATTTGTGAAGAGAGGAGGGGAGGAGGAGATAGGTGGAGAATACTGCTTCTTAGGAGTGATTACAGTCACAGAGGGACTTGAAGAGACATCATTGGGCCCCATATTTCTTTTGCCACCAGTGACTTCCAAATCAAATGAGTCCAATCTGCAGATCAAAATGAGATTTTTCTTATTGACTTCCCTGAAAGCTTAGCCGGCTCTCTGCAAATCGAGTCATGTGTATCCTGCATCCTCATCAACCATTGCCGATTGCAGGGATGTCGGAACTGGGCCAAGATTGGCAAATATGTCACTGATGCATGAGGCTAGGGAAAATCCAGCTCTTATTGGCCTGGCAGTGCTGACCTGGTTTGTCCATAAATGAAGAGCAAATGCAATTTGCAAAACACATAGAACTGATAAGGGGTTACAACAAGGCGGGGCTGAAGCTGCTTTTCAAAGAGCAGGCCCTCTTGAAAAGGGGACAAAGCCGATTTCAAGATTGAAATCGGACAGTATTTCTTAAAGCGTGCTCTGTATGCCATCTTTATCATAATCACCTGGAGCTTATTTTAAAAATATGTATCTGGGTCTAACCCCAGGCCAGTTGAATTAGAGTGTCTGGGGGTAGGGCATGGGAAAAGTTCACATTTAACAAGCCCCTGGATGATTCTCGTGCACATTAAAGTCTAAGATGTCCTTGAAGAAGGAAAGTTTTTCCACTTGGGTATTGGAAAAAACACTGAATTTGAAGTCAGCCCACTTGATCCTTCATGTGGACTCTGCTGTTAACTGGCTGGATGACATTGTAGTGAAGGGAAAAGGAAACGGGATGTGAAATCAGAAGCAGGCACAGGCCTACCTCTCACAGAAAAGCTGTGTAATGACAGTTAATAGATAAGCTAAGTCCCACCATCACCACCAGAAAATTCAGAGCTGGGCTTAGGTGACCTTGAAAAGTGTGGTAGCTCTGACGGTCTATTTCTTTAAGTCACCTAACATCAGTTAGGTGACTGAAAAATGGGAAGCTTATGTTCTGTTTTAGCTATGCTTTTTGGGGGATTCAATAAAACAATGTACATACATTTAAAAATTATTTTTAAAGGTTTACACAGTATGAAGAAGTATTATTAATTTATGATAGTTATCTCTACTTAGAGCAAACTTGTCAAACCCATGCCCCATGGACCACATGTGGCCCAGGATGGGGGCTTTGAATGTGGCCCAATAAAATTCATAAACCTTCTTAAAACATTATGAATTATTTTTGCCATTTTCTTTTTTTTACCTCATCAGCTATTGTTAATGTTAGTGTATTTTATGTGTGGCCCAGAGAAACCAAAAGATTGAACAACCCTGACTTATCTGTCATAAGACTTCCCACACTGATAAAGTCTCCTTAAAAGCATAGTATTTTTTTTTTAGCAACACTGAAATCAAGGTGCATTTTACTGTTTATGGCATCTTCCATTTACAATAGGCAACAATATTTCTTCCTTATTGCCACACAAAATAACGGTGTATCTTACAATTGGTGGCATCTTAGATTTTGTTCAATAAAATGTACTTTTTACAGATTTGGGGGTATGTGGTACCAATACACAGGTTCACACAGAATTATGTTGTTCTCATAGCTTTCATACAATAATTTTTCCAGTAGCTCTACCTTCTAAATATCAGAACTTTTCACTGTAGTCTGTTTTTCTTCTTAC
>NC_045437.1:132231848-132252065 GCF_002776525.5 Piliocolobus tephrosceles
CTTCTTCTTCTTCTTCTTCTTCTTCTTCTTCTTCTTCTTCTTCTTCTTCCTCTTCCTCTTCCTCTTCCTCTTCTTCTTTATTATACTTTAAGTTCTAGGGTAAATGTTTTTGTTTTTGCTTTTTTACAAAGCACAATACTAAGTACAAAGGGATTTTGCATTGTTTTCTATAGCTCACATAGTATGAAATGGGCCACGTTAACCTCTACTGATCCTCTATTTAACACTACCACCAGCCTTGGAGAGGATAAGAGAGCCACTTTGTAATACTCCAAGTTTTCTTTCCAAATATTAAGAAACAGCCCTTATTAATGGCTATACTTTAGCTTGGCATTCAAGTCTATCAATAATTTGGCCACCGTCTTCTTATACCTACCTAACACTAGCAAAATTTGATTATTTGATGACATAGTTTATATTCTCCTAACTTCACAACTTTGTGCTTTTTTGTGCCATACACTTGCTCTGAAATGTCCCCTTTATCACTCAATATCTGCCTAACAGATTCCTACCTATAAGAATGTCATTTAAACTATTCAGGAGGCTGAAGCAGGAGGATCACTTGAGCCCAGGAGTTCAAGTCCAGCCCAAAGAACATAAAAAGACCTTGTCTCTTTAAGAAAAAAAAAAAATCATGGATACATGCAAATATTTAGCTTCAAGAATGTTGACTTCACTGCTGTATATAAAAGCAAAAGCAAATATGCAAACAAAATGGGACATGACATAAATGTCCAACATTAGGGGATTGATTACATACGTGCAGTTGTACAATAGAATACTACATGCCAGTTCATGTGCTGTTTTAAAGAATAGTAAAGGCATGGAATGATTGTCATGATATACTATTAAGTAAAAGAGAAAAGTAAGTACCATTTTAAAAAATCACCTATAGATAAAACATAAATAAAAACAGATGAGAGAAGGACATACACTGTTCGTTAGGATCTAATTTTGTATCATGTCATAGGGTGATATGGTTTGGTTCTGTGTCCCCATCTAAATCTCACCTTAAATTGTATTAATCCCCATGTTGTCAAGGGGAGGACCAGGTAGAGATAATTGAATCATGGGGGCAGTTTCCCCTATGCTGTTCTCATGATAGTAAGCGAGTTCTCACAAGATCTGCTAGTTTTATAAGGGACTTTCCTCGCTTCACTCTGCACTTCTCTCTCCTGTTGCCCTGTGAAGAAGGACGTGTTTGCTTCCCCTTCCACCATGATTGTTAGTTTCCTGAGGCTTCCCCAGCCATGGGGAACTGTGAGTCAATTAAATCACTTTCCTTTATAAATTATGCAGTCTCAGGCAGTTCTTTATAGCAGCGTGAGAACAGACTAATATAGAAGGAGTTTATTATAAGGCCACACAGAAGAAAGGCAAAACAGGGAAGTTCTTGGAACCAACATTGAGATTTCACAGAGCACACAACATCCTACACACTGTTCAAAATTGCAATATTGTTATAGTCACGTAATGTAACTTCTCTCAGCTTCTGCTTCCCTCTCAGCTTTTTTTTTTTTTTTTTTTTTTTTTTCATTTCCCGGTATGTGTCTCAAATTCCAGATATGAGTAAGAGGGTCTGATTCACTCACTTAGTCATCACCTCATACAGAGCCCCTGCACTGGACAGACCTCTCAGGCCAGGCTACTTCATGGCCAATGGGCTACTCAGCCCATTACTGGTGCCTTTGGTGCTGATCCAATCAGTTGTGTGCAGGGTGGCATGATTGCATGACAGAACATGGAATTGTAGAGGTCAGGAAGTGCTGAGGCTGCTCCTCTGAAATGGGGCAAAAAGCAGGGCAGGCACTCCAAGACTCATACACATTCTTTTCCAGTACATTCATCAAAATAATATTTGTGGTTATGATTGAAGGATGGGGGAAAAAATAAATTCATTACTGTTGGATTTGGCTCCATGAGACGGAAAACCCCAAATTACAATGGTTTCAACACAGGAGGGTTTATTCTCTCAAGTGGAAGAAGTCTGGGATGGCAACTCACAAAGTCATTAGGAGTTCAAGTGCATTCTAACTTCCTGCCCTTCATCATAGCACACAGTATTGAAGTCATTATTTCTGTTCACTAATACTCTTTTTCTTCCCTCATTCTGGGAACACAATAGGACTGCACTTTCTTCCCCTTTGAATGTTGGTGTGTCATGTGACTTGCTTTGACAAATGAACTATAAAGGGAAGTAACATGAATCACTTCTAAGCAGAAGCTTTAAGAGTCAATGCCAATCTATTATACATCCTTCCACCTACTACTGTGATTTTAAAAGCACATGTTGAGAGAAAGCTGCCATGAGTCTGGGTGATGGAGTGACTCTAGTTAGCACAGGTTCTTTGTTGAAGTCTATTGGATACTTAGGTGAGGTGGAAATAGAAAATCATTGAGGTTAGGGGATTGTTTGTTATTATAGCATAACCTGGTCCATTCTGACTAAATACATATAGGCATCATCAAAATCACTTCCTGGTCCACTCTGGTTGGTAGACATTTAGCCATCACCTTCATGTCCCAGGCATCAAGAAGAAAAACTAGAGAAGGACAAAAGGACCAAACTTCCTACTGAAGCCATCTCCCTTATAGGGTCTTCCTGGAAGTCCCACACAATGTTTTAACTAACATCACTCAGAATTTAGTTACACAGCCAATGTATTGATAACTGGCTGCAAAGCATTCTGGGTAATGTAGTCTTTTAGCAAAACATTGTTGCACTGAATGTAATTAAGGCTGAGTTTCTAAGAAGGAGAAAAAAGATATTAATCAACCAACACCATCTGCCATAAAATATGACCCTCACTTTCTTTTATTTATATTTTCTTAATTTCTTAAATAAAAACTTTCATAATTTCATATAAGAAAAAAAGTTATTGGAACCCTCTTATTTATTCATCAGGACAGCTCAAAGTCTCTCTTAATCACCCCCATAGAAGCCCAGTCTTTCCCTCTAAGTTCTCCCTAAATCTCATATGCCCCACCCCTCATTTTCTGACCACATTTTCCATCATGTCATAGTTTCATACCTACCCTACAATAGATCCCCCGAGGGCAGGGTTCAGCTCTTATTTCCTTCAGTCTTCTAAGATTCATTTCATGTATGGTAGATGTTCTATATCGGAAGTAGGAAGGACAAAGGGCTATTTCTCAAATGCTAGTTATTTTTAATTTAAAATCCCAAATTGGAAGCAGAATTAGCTAATACTTTCTCCAGAGTAAGTACATTAAGGAAGTGCCTAAGTGCAAAGCACCACCTTCCTATGCTGGTCAGAGTTCAGACAGTAAACCAGCTCCACAGACATTTAAGAGGGGCAACAATGTGACTTCCATTGGAAACACGGACAGGTCAAATCTAGGTATATTTGAACTTAAGAGACACATGGACAGATTGTTCTGGCAGCTGACCGTCATGAAGACTAGCATAGGAATGTCATCCCGAGGATGCCAGAGCCTCCCTCCACACTGCCCATGCCTCCTGGCCACCTTGTATGTGAAACCTTTTTAGAATAAAGTGCATGGTAGCATTTAGTAACTAAAGTCCCTGAAATTGCATCCAAGTAAATTTCATACAAAATTTCAATCTACAGCAGAGTATTGTGGGAAGAACTTGATGTACTGGCATTACCCTCTAGGCAAAAGTGTTTTAAATAAGTAAGAGGAGACTGAAAAATGTCCCACATAATTGGGGCAGGAAAGAGGATCCTTATTCTAGAATGGCAATCCAAAATAACAAATCTAAGAACTACCACCCTGAGTACTTGCTATAGGTGCTATGCACCAGGCACTAAGCTAAGCACTTAATATATATTGCTCATTTTATTCCTACAATGTCCCCATATGACCTGTAGTATTTTAACTCCTATTTCTAAAAACGAAGCTAACAAAAGAGCTCAGGGCTTTTAGGAGATCAGTTATAGTAATGGTCCCATTTAAAAGACCCCATTTAAAAGGCACATTCTTTGGTGACTTTGTGGCTCCTCTTATCAAAGGATTGAGCCTATTTTCCCATACCTTGGATCAAGGCTGGTCTCATACTTGCTTTGGACAAAACAGAAAACTGGTAAAGGGATAAATAAGAAGCGATAGTTCTGAGCTCTGAGACCAGAGCTAGTTCTGAGTCTATATCTTGAGAGGGCTTGCCTGCTTCTCTTGCCTCTCTTAAAACTTTGCTACTGCATGTAAAAAGCCTGGGCAAGGCTGCTATATTGTGGAGGCTCATGGAGCAGGGATGAGTCATACTAGCTGGGATCATCTTCAACCAGCCAGCCCCCAGCTGACTCACCAGCTGACCACAGAAGTGTAAGGGAGCCCAGCCAGGTTCAACAGACCCACCCAGCCAACCACTAGACTCTTGAGCAAAAATAAATGTTTATTGCTGTATGCCATTGAAGTCCTGAAGTTGTTTGTCAAGCAATATTATTGTGGCACTAGAAAACTGGTAAAGGGATAAATAAGTAACTTCCTCAGGGTCACCTAGCTAGTAAATGGCAGAGCTAAGCTTTGAACCAAGTGTGTCTAACTTCAGAACCTGCCATGTGTCCAGAAGACTCGAGAAACAACAAACCCCTCACAATATGAAAAGTTCCTCAGGATCTCCAGTCTCCTAGTCAGAGGCCGTGTGTTCCATCCTGAGGTCTCTGTTAAGTGGTCCAGGCCTCTGGACCTTCGTTTCTTTACCTTTAAAATGGGCATAATAAATATTTCTTTTAACAAGATTCCTGTTAACATCCAATGAGTTACCTGATGTGAAAGCATTTCACAAATGGCTATGCAGATGCCGACTGGGTTAACGATCAGGCACATCATCCTCTCTTCCCCTGCCAGTACTCAACCAGCCAGGGCAGCTCTGCCTGGAAGAGGCTTTGCCTGGAAGTCCTCCACACTTCTCCACTCAGATTAATTATGGAGTGTGCGTGTCCCTGTGGAGGAGAGGGTGTGGATGGTTTGTCTTTGTGGCAGTCCTACTGCTGATAGCAGGAAAGCTTTAGCTGAGTTTGAAATGGGATAAAAAGGGAGAGAAAAAAAAACAACCAACAGCTAAAGCTGCTATCAAACTCACAGAGGCCCTTAATGGTGATTTAATGCTGGAAGATCTAGCTTGCCACAAGACTGTGACAGGACTGTATTTTTTTTCTGTTGGGGTTAGGTGAGTGGTAGTGTGGCCGCATTTAAAGGCGACAGGGAGGGGTTGGTGGAAAGGGCATTAATCACGTACCTTGGAGCATGGTCTGGACTATGAGCAGAATTAAAGGGACAGGGAGACCAGGAGATGAGGAATGACCCTTGGGGCTGAACATTATCAAGGAAACATGAAAAGGAGGGCAGATCCACCCCTCACCTGCACTTACTCCTCTCATTTTTATACCTAAGATCCTTGTCCCTGCATCCCCCGTACTCGTTCCAGCAAAGCGCAAAGCCTTTACAGAGGCAATTTAGTGTTCCTGGTGGTTCCAGATGTGGTCTCAGCATGCAAAAGATCAGGATTCAGAAGCACCACATGCACATCTTACAGTGTCTAGTTAACTCTTCCTTTCACCTTTTGCACATCTAAATACTTTTGAAAAACATACTCACATATAATATTTAACACCAGAAACTAACTACCCAGTACTGTGCACATACCAGCATGCATTTGTTCATTCAGTTATCAAACACTATTTGCACTGCCTATTATGTGTCAGGCACTGTGGTAGGCCCAGGAGATGCAAAATTGAGTAACATATAGTACCTGCCCTCAAGGAGAACCCAGCCCATCAGAGAGGCATAATTGGAGGAGAAGGCTTATCTGAACTTGGAAAATCAGAAACTGTTTCCTGGAGGAAGTAGCATCTGAGCTGAGGCATGAGGGATAAGGGGGCTGAGAAGCGTGCACAGGCACAGAGGTAAGAAGCAGCGTGGTGTGCAGGGAAACAGGTGTAGCCAGAGACACAGGTAAGAGAACTGAGAGGCTGGAGAAGAGTCTGAAAGTTAGGCAGGACTCAGTCACGGTGGGCGAGTGGGGGCTTGTAAGCCAATTAGAGGAGTCTGCAGGTGGTGTGAGACCAGCAAGGGCTTAAGCAGAGAGGTATTGTGGTTTAGTTTTCTCCACCTCTACAACTGGCACCATCCAGCTGCTCGTGCCAAAAACCTGTGAGTCAACCTCGTACTTATCCACCTCTCTCCTTTCTCTGCATAGCCGATCCATTAGAAAATCCTATACATTCTTCCCCTAGTACACAGCCACTGGTCTTCACCTCACTGCCCCAATACCTCCCAAAGCCATCCCCTAAGAGCTCCCTGCTGCCACCCTGGCATATCTCTGTTCTCTCCTGCAGACAAAGTCCTCTTTTCTAAACATAAATCAGAATGCATCTCTTTTCTGTCGAAAACTTCCCAAGCGCCTCCTGAGGGCTAAAATTCCAGCATCTCCTTGTGCGTCACAGGGCTTTATGTGATCTGGCCTCTGCCCACCCCTTTGGCTTCCATTCCCTGCACCCAGGCTCACCCACCCCACCCTGGCCATGTGGAAGCCCCTGCCACTCCTTCAATAACGGGCACTCAGGCCCAACTGACATCTCACCGCCTTTGCCCTGATCGTCTTCTGCTTAGTACTCCTCTATCTCACATTGTCCCATGATTCACTCTCAGTTTATTCAGATCTGTGCTCAAACATCTCCCCTTCAGAGAGGCTTTGTCCAGGCTCACCAAGATACCCAACCACCACCCCAAGCCCCACCATCCACTTCTGTCTCTTATTCTGCTTTACTTTGGGAAGTTGAGGTGAGTGAATCACTTGAGGTCAGAAGTTCAAGACCAGCCTGGCCAACATGGGGTGAAACCCCCTCTCCACTAAAAATGCAAAAATTAGCCGGGCGTGGTGGCGGGCACCTGTAATCCAAGCTACTCAGGAGGCTGAGGCAGGAGAATCGCTTAAACCCAAGATGCAGAAGTTGCAGGAAGCCGAGATTGTGCCACTGCACTCTAGCCTGGGAGACAGAGTGAGACTCCATCTCAAAACAACAACAACAACAACAAAAAAACACACTTATCCAACCTTAAATTGCATTGCTTGTGTATTTGTTACTCTCTTATTCTCTATCTTCCCCTCTAAAATGTTGCATGCGCAAAGACAAATATGTCTATCTCATTCACCATCACATCCCCATCCTTTAGAACCACGGTCTGGGCTCACAGAAGGTACAAAAAAAAAAAAGTTTGTTGAGGTGGAGCCTGCAGGAAATTAGCATGTTTAAGGTAATATGATGAATCCCCTTTTGGAATGGTTGTGGTATCTAAAATCCAGTCTCCATAGCTAAAATCATTTTTTTTTTTTTAACTCTTCTGCACCCATGCCTCTCCCTCACATAAACCCAGATCCTCAGACCACTTTCTAAGGTCTTTAAAAAATAGTATTTCACCTCTCTGAATCCCATCTGTAAAACAGGAGTAACGAGACTTCCTTAAAAGGTAGCTGTGAGGAGCCAATGAAAGAATATCAGCGAGATTTACTCCGCAGGCCTGATGATAGATTTAGACTCCAGGAGATCATCACAGGATATTTTAATTTGATGGATACATAAATATTATTATACTATATTCTGATATTTAATATTTATTTGAATTTAATTTTTTTTTCTACTAGACTATAATGACTAATTCTTATTCTTTTTATGCTTCCTCATTTCCCTACCCCAGTGCCTAGCACAGTGTTTACTGTTTATTTCACAGAAAACAAAGAGCTTCTGCTCCAGAATCGGGAGCACTCGGGGATTTTTGGCTTTGTTAGAGCCATGACCCAGCAGGACACACTGATTCTCTGACTACCTCATCTCCATGATCCGATTAATCCTACCCAACTCCCTGATCTCCTATTCCCAGACCTCTCTGCTCCTGACCACAAAAGCTACTGAAATGTCTCTTTCTCTCTCTTTCCATACTGACATGGTCCTAGGCTGAGGTCAAAATCAGACATACTTCTCTCTTCCAATGTTACACACACACACACACACACACACACACACACATTTTCTTATTCTAATACAACCTTTTGAAAAAATTAAAGCAAAGCTGTATATACTATGTGAATGCTGATTTTTTAAAGATGTAATAGGGTTGGCAAATCATTTCTTTTGGTGACTTGGGCAGAAGTCAAATGGACAGAAGGCATTCTTTTTCACAGTTGCACATCTTGCATGGTAAGCCATCCCTAAGTTTACTAAACAGATTTTCCACCAATGAGCATTTTGATTATTTCTTAGTTTTTGCTATTCAAAACTCACTATATACATAGATGGGCATAACTATAGGATGGATTCATACAAGAAGACTGGCAATTTTAGGTATGCTGGAAATTTGGGTTTCTATTGCAAAAAAAATTACACCAATTTAAATTCCAAACAATAGTATACAAGTGGCTGTCTCTCCAGTGTTATCAAGTTTTTTACAACTTTGCAAATCTGCTAAGTGAAAAACAAAATCTCGCTTTTGAGAATTTCTATTTTTTATTGTGAGGAAAGTTGAGCATCCTTTTCTATGTTAATAGTGTTAATACTTCTTTTCTTTGGAATAGTTCATATTATTGGCTTATTTTTCTCTTGGGTTGTTAATTTTGTTTTATGATTAGCCAGCATTCTAAAAAATTAAGAAAATTAGTCCTTTATCTGCCATATCTGTTATGAATTTTTTTCTAATTTAATATTGATTAGTTACAGTATTTTTTCCATGCAGAACTTCAAACATTTGAGATAGTCAAATCTGTCAGTCTTTTTTAGGGCATTTGGGTTTTGTTTCTTCTTTATAAAGCTCTTTTGTATGTCAAGATCACAAAAGCATTTCATCAGATTTCCTTGTAGTGATTTGTATGGTTTCTGCTATTTTTTTTACATTTAATTCATTAATCCATGTGGAGCTTTGCATTACTTTTCTATTACTGCATAACAAGGTATCACAAACTTAGCAGCTGAAACTGACATACATATATTATCTCACAATTTCTGTTGATCAAGAGTCTGGCCAAAGCTTAACCAGGGCCTCTTCTCAGGGTTTCACAGGCTATGACCAAGGTGATGGCCAGAACTGTGTTCTCATCAGAGGCTCAACTGGGGAAGGATCCATTTCCAAGCTCCCTCATTTTGTTGCCTGAATTCATTTTCTGATGCTGTAAGATGTATGGCATCTTGCCTCATCAAAGCCAATAAACAAGAGAAGGAGGTAAGGAGAAAGGAAAAAAGAGAGAGAAAGGTTGAGACTCTAGAAAAATAGGCATTATACTTTTACATAATCACAAACATGTGATCACTTACAACCCATAATCTTTGCCACATTCCAGTGGTTAGAAAGAAGACTCTGGTCCTGCCCACACTCAAAAGGATTACACAAAGGTATGAATACCAGGAGGTGGGAATCATAGGCGCTGCTTTATAGACTGTCACTCATAGGGACTGCTTTATAGACTGTCACTCACAAATTTATTTTGGTAGAAGGAGTAAGGTAGGGATATAAATTTATAGATGATTAGCCAGATGTCTCAGTATCACTTATTAGATTATCTAACTTTCCCATACTGATTAGAAATTTTACTTCTGTTTAACACAGAGACTTAAATATCACAAACTAGGTAATTTCTCCTTCTTCTTTCACTTCATGTATACATCTGTGATACCAGAAATGTAGTTTGTCAATCTCATATTCAGCTTATTGAGCATAAAAAGAACATATATTCCCAGAGACAATCATTGTTATCAGTTTCTGTCACATTCATATAGATATATAGTCTTTAATCATATTTATATCTATATACATATCTAGCTATAAATAAAGGTTGAGGGAAAGAAAATGAAAAGAGGTCATCATTATCTCATTTCCTTCCTCACCAGAGGTGCATATTCCCATCAGGGTCCAGACAACCTCTGGCAAATTCAAGCATCTGTTAGAAAACACTAAATCAGTCAGCTTAGTCAAAAGCTTACACAAGTCATGCTCACAAATGAGCTAAACTCAGGACCAAAAAGGGGAAAGTGGCTAAACAACAGGTAGACCAGAAATACCTCTGGGGACATGAGCACATTTTAAAGAAGAGGGCATAGATGAAAAGGGATGCAGAGTCTGGTAGGAAAACTGCTGCTAGTAAATCCTATGTATGTGAACTACCACAATATTCACTTGTGCCTTTGTGATTACAAGCCTGTTATGTTTGGCAAAATGAATACTTTCTGTGACCACTTTATATTTCTTACTGGAGTCTGTGACTACCCATTAAGACCAATGTCATTGTCTCTTAGAAGCAGGTGATGGAAAGAGGATGAAGCATGTTCTAGCCATAAGATTCCCTGAAAAAATGGCCATCATCTCTATTGTTATGACAACCCATTCCCACTATGCTGCAACCTTTATGAAAGAGGCTGTTTGTGTCCTGTGAGCTAGTGGAATTTTTGTAATATTACTTGTTGTTAAATTACATATATATGTGTGTGTGTGTTTGTGTATATAGATATACACACACACACATATATAATGCAATAGTAGCATGCTATGCACAATTTCTGCACTTTGACTTTTTCACAGTATGGAAAAAGATATATATATATATAAACAACACACATACACACACATATATATCATAGCATGGTTTCATATTAGCACTATACAACTGCCTCATATTTTTGCTTCATATTTTAATAGTTATATAATATTGATCAGAGGTAATATAATTTATGTAACCATCCCCTATTAAAGGCCATTTGGTCTATTTCCCATCTTTTGCTTTTAGAATAATGCTTTAATAAATGACTTCATACTTCACAATACAATTTTAACTCATAATCCTTTTAGAGATTAATAAGAAATTATTTCTAACAAAATTTATGTTGTTTCTATCATGGATTGCCATCTGTCAAAAAGCATTTCTATACAACAATTATCAAACTGAGGTACAAAGAAGAGGTCCACACTGATAGTCACTGGCAGAAACTAACATATAAACACGTTGTATTTAGCCCACACCATTATTTTTCAAAGTGGAATGAATCATCAGCATTAAAATCATACCGTGTTGATGTAATTTAGAGAAATCACATCAAAATTAAGATGTCGGGTGTCTCTTTAATAACTAAATACTTAGCATTTAGAGGTCAGACTAGTCATGTAAATAATGAGAGAGGAAGTATTTGAGGATAAGACAATGGGGAGTAGTGGTGAGTAGTATGGGCTCACATTCTTGCACAACAGTAGTTGCTGGAGGTGCATAAGAGCTGCTCAACTCAGATGCAAATGGGCTTCCTCAGTCTACCACACAACCGAAATGGTGACCAAGGTTGCTCCATGTCTTGGAAGTTGTAAAAGTTAACAGTTTTCATAACACATTCTGTATTTTCTCCTCCACGGCAGAGTCAAGAAAAAAAGTGAAATATTTTTTGTATTCAAAGAAACTCATAATAGTGGGGGGAAGAAAACTAGGTCCACACTCACCACCACTCCCTCTTGCCTCATACTCAGATGCTTCTTCTCTCATTTACATGACTAGTCTGCCCTCTGAGTGCATTTGAGTTTCCAATTGCATATTTAAAAGAAACAGACCTTCCCCAAAGTCAAACAGTCCAAAAGCTGCCTGTTATTTCCCTTCGCTCTTTATTAAATACTGTCTCCATTTGTCAAATTTTTTGATGTTTGGAATGGAAAGCATTATTTGTTTTTTAATACCGTTTCTTTAAAAAAAAAAAAAAAATCCTGAGTCTGTCCAACAGACTTTACGGCTAAAGGAGCTGGTCCGTTGATTCTGGAGGAAGAGCAGCTGGCAAAACTAATCAACGTTGGGCATTTGCATTTTTTTTTCCTTTTTTATGGTCTCCCCTGGTGCTGGGAGATTGGTTTTCTGTGTTGGAAGGAGAGCATGGAGAGCAGCTGCTGTCTCCTGGTCTAGTGCATAGTAAAGAAGAGCGCGTGGTGCAGAATTCATCTACCAAATATCCCAACAGGTTAACCAGTTCTGGAGTGAGGAAGTCACAGCTCTTGCTTTTGAAGGTTCTTTGTATTGAGTATAAAAGATTCTGTGTTTCTGAGAATAAGAAATCTTCAATTTCACTCTATATGCTCTAGGCAGCAAGATGATGCTTTTTAGACATGATGATCTCCTACTGACGAGGTATTGACAAGAAAAAAAATTTAAATTCAAGAATGAACTTGACAAAAATAAACATATGCATGTTCCCGAAAACCGGCAGCAATGTAATGTTCACTACAAGTTAGTAAGGGTTTTCTGTCTTCCAGGTATTTTGTCTAGTGCTGTGTGTGCAGTATCTCATTTAATTCTCTCAACACCGAAAGATAGGTGCTTGTTAACCCTGCTTTATAGATGTAGAAACTGAATATCAGAAAGGCACAGTGGTTTTTGCAAGGGCTCTGAGCTTGTAAATGACAGAGCTGGGATTCATCTACGTCTTTCTGCCTCCCTTCTACCCTCATCTAAATCCCTGGAAAGCTCCTTTTGTAAAGCAAGCATTCTACAAAGAGGTTTGCACTGGATTCTCAATGAGGACCACTGGGTGTATTCTCTTTGGAATCTATAATGCTGCTGACAATAATCATTCAGGAAGGAACCTTTTGATCCTATCCTTTATGTAATTTTTTTTCCTTCCACATATTCTTCACAAGAAGCAAGCTATTATTGGCCAGCTTCTACTCAAACAACACACAATTGAAGTAGCTACCCCATGACCTCACTTCTAGTTTGAAAGGGTTTTTTGTTTTATTGGCCACTTTTCTTCTGGCACTTCTAAGCTCTCCTTGATGTCCTAAAAAGTTAAGTCACTACTCACTAGCACTCGCTGCTGACAGCACATCATTCACTGCAACTTCTTGGCAAGAGGTCAGAGAGTCATGTGTAACTCAGGTCACCTATCCTATAAGCTATGAAGCTTCAGGCTCTACATCTACTTCTGTCCAAAAAAGTATTTAGTTATATTATTGTTTTAATAATTGTTTTAGTTTGCATACAGTAAAATTCACTCTGTGGCATATAGTTCTATGAATTCTAACAAATGCATACAATTGTGTAAGAGTTTGGTAAGAAAACTACCACAATTAAGATACAGAATACTTCCTTTCTCCCCAAACTAGTTACTAATTTTATCCCTTTGATGTCACCAGCCTCCAGCTCCTAACTCCTGCAGCCGCTGGTAATTCTGTGTTCTCTATAAATGTACCCTTTTCCATAACGCCATGTAAAAGGTAATCATCCATTGGGTCTAGCTTCTTTCACTCAGCATATGCATTTGAGTGTGCTGAATTGTACAGCTCAAATGATATGTGTTGAAGGAGTTGAGAACAGGAGAGCCATTAAGGAAACTTCCGTGTTGGTTCAAACAGTCTAGCATAGAATTCTTGGAGAACATATTCCATTAGTTCAAGCTAATATAAGCTTGCTGCCTGCTATTTGAGATCGCATTTGAAATTCACCCATATTTTTGTGTGTATCAGTAGTCTACTCCTTTTTACTGATGAGTAATATTCCACTGTGTGGATGTTTCACAGATTGTTAATTTATGTATCATTGAGGGAGATTTGAGTTGTTTCCAGTTTTTGATGATGATGATTAAAGCTGCCGTAAACCTTTTTGCACAGTGTTTTTGTGAATGTAAGTTTTTATTTTACTTATGTAAATACCCAGGAATAGGATTTCTGGATCATATGGTAAGTTTGTGTTTAATTTTATGAGAAACTGCCAATCTACTTTCCAAAGTGGCTGTACCATTTTGTATTTTCAGTAGCAATAAATGAGAGTTCCCGTTGTTTTACATACTTGTCAGCACTTGATATTGGCAGGTTTCTTTTTTGTTTTTGTTTTGTTTAGCTATCCTAACAGGTGTGAATCTCATCATAGTTTTAATGCAATTCCCTAAATGACTAACGTTGAGTATCTTTTTATGTGTTTATTTTCCATTCATGTATCTTCTCTGGTGAAGTGTCTTTCAAATCTTTTGCTTATTTTAAAAACTGGGTTGTGTTTTCGAATGATACTTTTATAATTTAAAGATCAATTCACTTTAAGTTGATCTTCCTTTCAAATGTAAATATCCCAGAAAACAACGCATTAGGCTTCTGTGAATCACCAATATCTTATGATAAATTAGATAAATTAGTTTTATCCATTCGCTCAAAAGACATAAGCACCTATTTGTAACTCTTTGTCTTGGTACTATGAATGTAAAAATAAGCAAACACAGTCCACTTTCAAAGAGACTTTGCTAGATACATAGGAGATGCCTTACCAGAATAACCACATATGACTAGAGTAAAAGGTGGAATATAATTAATGTTCTGTGAGATTATACAAGCAAATTGTTAGAGAGATTCCAGGGTGGGAGGGATGATATGTAGTTGAGCATTTGGCCTTGACTAATGGAAACTATTTTCAAAAACAGAAATATAAAGGTAGAAAAAATATTTCAGGCTAAAGATACAACATAAGAAAAGGTGAAGGACCTATAGCTAAAATTATACTTAGTGGTGTAAACTGATTGCTTCTCCCTTAAAATTGGAAGCGAGACAAGAATGCTCTCACAATTTTTATTTAACATTACACTGGGGGTATGAACCATAGAAATTAGACCAAAGAAAGAAATAAAAGTCATGCATAATGGAAAGAAAGATGTAAAACTACCTCTATTTGCATGTGACATGGTGTTGAGCACAGAAAAATCCTAAAAAGTTTACTAAAAAGGTATTAGAGTTAATAAATGAGTTCAGCAAGGTTGCACAGCACAAGATCAATACACAAAAATCAGTTAAATTTCCATACACTAGCAATGAACAATCCAAAAATAAAATTAATAATTCTGCTTACATAGTATCAAAAAGAATAAAATGCTTATAAATAAATTGAACCAAAGAAGTGCAAGATTTGTACACTGTGAACTATAAATTATTATTGAAATAAATTTAAGAACTAACTAAATGGAAAGACATCCATGTTCATGGGTTGGAAGGTTTGATGTTGTTGTTAAAATGGCAATATTTCCAAAATTGATCTACAGATTTGTTGGGGCTCAGAACGCAATACCCCAAAGTATGGTGCCTTGGCATGCTGAGTACTTTTTAACTGAAGGAGATCTCGTCTTCTTCCACTTTCCTGTCTCCTATTCCTCTTTCTCCCCCAAATCAAGTCATAAAACCTACAGAGATCACTGTCTGGGTTACCCCTGAAAGTAGCTGATAAGACCTTTCTAAGGCAGGTGTCCTACTCTCTACCCAGAGGAAAGCAAAGTTACACAAAGAGGCCACAAAGAATCTGAACAAATAAAACATGCAAAAATATTGAGTTGGACTTCTGCTGCAAACAACATATAAACATTAATTCAAAATGAACTATAAGGCCTGAATATGAAACTATAAAACTCTTAGAAGAAAACATAGGTATAAATCTCCATGACTTGAGTTCAGCAATATTTCCTTAGATATCACACTAAAAACACAAGCAAAAAGAGAAAAAAATTAGATGAAAAGGACTTCATCAAAATTACAAGATTTTATGCTTCAAAATACACTCTCAAGGAAAGGAAAAGATAACCCACAGAAAATGAGAAAATTTGGCACATCATACATTTGTTCAGTGACTTGTATCCACACTGAAAAACATTTTGGACAATTCTTAAAGAATGAAACATAAATATACCACATGATCCAGCAATTCCACGTCTAGGTATCTGCCCAAGAGAAATGGAAACCTATGATAACACAAGGCCTTTACGTGAATGCTCACAGCAGCATTATTCATGACAGTCAAAAATCGAAACAATTTGAATGCCCATTAACAGATGAATAGATAAATGAAATATGACATATCCGTACAATGGAATACTATTCAGCAATAAAAACTAATGCATAATGATAGATGCTACAACATGGATAAATTTCCAAAACATTACGCTAAGTGAAAGAAGCCAGATATATTGTAGGATTTTATTTCTATGAAACAGGGTTGGGAAGAGATTGGTGAATGGGCATGATGGAGCTCACTGGAGCACTGCAAGTGTTACGACCATGATTGCACAACCCACTAAAAGTCTTAGAAATCATTTAATTGCACACTTCAAATGAGTTAATTATATATATAAAGTATACTTCAATGATGTTTTTAAAAACTGTCCTTAGAGAAGTAAACTTTAAATCAAGTTAGCAGACCTGGGCCGAGATACACAAAGCCATCTTCAGACGGCAGAACGGCTCCCAGACCAACAAGACTTGACATAGTCAGACTAAATGTAGTAAGAAATCTATACAAATAATGTGCCATTGGAATGGAGAGAGGCGGGTGGTCACTCTTGGGACCATAGATAGATAAAGGAGAGAAATGGCCTTGGTTTATATGGGGATATTAGGGTTTCCATTACTCCTGGAATGAGGGTAGTGGTGGAGAGGAAGAGAGATGCTAAAAAGATAGATAAGAGTTAGCTAAATGACTCCCCATGCACTGAGTCCAGGCATCAAGTTCTGGAAAGTAGTTGTTAGTTAGCTCCCATGAAGGTTTGCTGCAAGGTGATGATGCACTGACAGGCCAGTGCAAGTCCTTCCAGACTGTGGCCTTGTTCTTAGTAAATTAACAAGCTTAACATTCTTGGTACCACAGCAGTTTCTGTGGACCCTGTTAATGTTAACCTATCCCTGTAAAAACCAGGCTTCTGAGCTTATGGGGAAGAGAACTGAGCTGGAGTGTGAAGAGTGGTACATTCCCCATAGCAGATGTCCCCAGAGAACAGTTCCGAATGATCAGAGACCTCTCCAGTTGGTACCTTCTTTTCTGATGTGTGTTCCTAGGCTGTGGTTGGCATAGCCCAGTGCAGGTCAATAGAGCATTCTGGATAACAATGTAAACTCTGGAATCAGAGCACCTGGGTTCAAAGTCTGTGCTACTGCTTACCAAGGTGTGCGACATTGGGCAAGCTCCTTAATCTCTTAGTCTCTCTTAGCTTCAACTTCCTCATCTATGAAACACAGATACTAGGAGTATGTACCTCACATGGCTGTTAAAAGGATTAAGTAAGATCATGTGAGAAAATGGGTGGATTTATGCTGTACATAGCAGGAACAGTCAGTGGAAAAGGGTGAGCACTTAGCACAGAGCTTATTGCAGAGTAAACACTCAAACATGAGCTATTATTCCCAAATTGGCACTGTCACCATGTATTTCTGTTTTTTAATTGATTTTCTTACAATGAATGTATAGCATTTTAGTTCATAATCAGAAAACAATGTTATTCAAAAAATTTGAAATATGTTTTGTGTTCCTCCAGGAGGGAAAAGAAAGAAAAGTAAGAAAAAGAGATGGAGGAAGGAAGTGGAAAAGAAGGAAAGATCCAAAGATGCAAATGTGGGACATTTTAGAAGAGCACAATGTTGCATTTCGGCCTTCCTGGCTGATATAAGCCATTTGGTGACTGCATTCAAAAGAGCCCTACCAAGATTATTTTCATGGAGTTATTTTGCCACTGCGTATTTCACACTCCATCTTTGCAGGAGAATGGATGGATTTACTCTGCACGTAGCAGTGGACAGTTTGTGGAAAGAGGAGACAAGGATAATCCAATAGCAAAAGTGAGGGGTGATGAAGAGTGAAAGGTAGCAACGTCCCTTTCTGCATATTCCTCTCCACTCAGCATTGAAATCTAAGTCTGAAGTTTTAGACAAGGCTCAGGGACAGCTTAAACTATACATGCAGTTCCCTTCTCTAGTCCCAAAGGCTCCCAGTCAGCCCTAGGCCTTGTGTAGGGAGCTTCCAAATGCCTTTTCAAGGTTTAATTAATTTTCTGCAAAAAATGATTGGTTGACATGACTGCAATAAACATCAAATTCCATTAATTAATACTGAGACATCAGTGTCCGCGCTGCTTCTCAATTACACATTCAGAGGCAGCCACCCTTATGCTGGCATCAATTTGGTCGTGAAGCCCAGTAAGGGCTGTTAAAATGGAAAGAGGACCAAGGGGAGGGGTGTGGGGGTGGCATCTGTTCTTATGCAGAGATAATCAGCTTGGAAGAATTCACACTCCAGAGCCCACTCCCCAGAGAAGGGTTTAAGAGACCTGGATGAAAGGATTTACATGTGGTTGGGTGAGGCATTTTCATTTTGCTGATGGCCTGGAAGGGAACTATCAGCTTGATGAAAACAAAGCTTCCCTCGGGTTCTAAGACATACTCTTCAAACTGGCTCCCTCCCATTGTTCTTTCTTTCTCTCTTTCTTTTTTTCGGAGCTACAGTCATTTCCAATTTCATGTTAATTCAGAAGAGAGTCAAAGGGGAACAAAAAGCAATCTTTGCTTCTTCCACTCAAGAAAAAAAACCCTAAAGGGACCACAGCTCCCATCAGGCACATGCTTTAGGGCCTGGAGACAAAGTAAAATGTTCTCATGCACACATGAAGGGTTAGGTCATGGAGATAAAGCAATGTGATTAAATCTTGATAGATTTTTGTTTTAAGAGTGAAAAGAAAAAAAAAAAAAAAAAAACTGGCCTTGTTTGCCTGGTTACAAAGAGTGTTGTTGGTAATCCCTGGTTAATCAGCATCTTGATGAGCAAATTTCCCTCCCAGGACAAAGGCACCAAGGAAGAATCTATTTGAGGCCATCTCCAGCCCATTCCCAAATGGTGGCTCCATCCCTGCCCCTTCATAGGCTCTGCCCCCAGAAGCAGCGGTTTCATTATTCTAGAAATTTTATGATAATTGTTTGTGACTTCAATTTAGAGATTATAAAAATAAAACCGTAGCCCCACCCAGCCTGAGAGGGCAATAGGCAAAGCTGATTGTTGTTACATTTCTTCCATACCTTTATAGGGAAGTATTATTCCCTTATTAATAAGTTAATGATCTTTTCCACTTTAAGGATGGAGAGACAAAGACCCAAAAAGTGAAGCAGTGTGCCCAAAGTCACTCTCCAGATGGGTTACAAGTCCCTAACAGATACTGAGTGTTCAGAACAAGGGAGCAATGGAAGGCGGTGGGCTGAAACAAGAACATGCTTACTGCATGCTCCAGCTGGGCCTGGAGGCTCCAGGTGCAGAGGTTGGTGGAGTTAAGATAGGGAGGACTCTTTATTATGATTTATTTCTGTCACCATGTTTCAAAATGTTGGAAAGAAGGTGACTGGTCTAGACTAAAAAATATGGAGCTGCACAGAAAGAAATTAAGTGGTAGCGGTTAGGATGTAATGATTTTGGATTCAGATGTACTCTGGTTACAAAAAAATAATGAAGAGAAAAGAAAAGGCCCAATCTGACACAAAGGATTGGATCTAATGCTGAGAAAGGAGTCAAAATATTTCATTCTATTCCCAGGCCCCATCCCTAACTTGCAGAACAATCTTCATCACCTCGCTTAATCTCTCTGATCCACAATCTCCCATTTGTTTGAGGACACTTGGTTAAACTTGCTCTGTTATTGGGGTTGGGATGGGGTAAGAACCAAATGGCATTTGTGGAGCAGAAAACTCCATTCATTTAAAAAGACCTATACATGGGGTGAAAGTTGGGTATCTACCACTTAGAGAATAATGGCTAAGGCTAATGAGTTTTTAATATGTCTGAGGCACTAGGCTACATATTTGGCAAACTAGCCCATTCAATCTTCACAAATATCCTGTGAAGTAAGTACTAGCATTGCTCTAGGATGCAAGATGAGGAAACTGAGGATCAGAGATGTTAAGATACTTGCCTGACAGTTGCACAACAAGTAGGTCGCTGAGCTGAGATTGAAAACAAAATGTGTCAAATTCTGGAGCTTGAGCACTCACACCGTAGGGCATTCTACATGGCAAAAGCACTCCAGCATAATTCAGAAAAAAACATCACTCACCTCCATTGAACACTAGATGAAAAACATCAAATGGGAGCACACGTGTGCAAAAAGAAAACAATTTCTGGCCCTAAACAACCTCCTATTTTCGCCAGTCAGTACATTTTCAATCCCATGTCTCAGATGAGAGCCTACAGGGAAAGAAGGTAAGTAGAGAGGTTTGGGGTGGACACAGCCTGAAACATCCTGAACGCTCTACAGATCAGCACGTGGCTCCTTCTGCTTGAGTTCATTCCAAACAAATCCATTAAAAGCACCATCTTAATGAATATTTTATACAGTTATGACATAGTGAGTTCCATTTAGGAGGGGCTCGTACTAAAGGCTGAGACAATGAACTACTCAAATAGCCAACTAATCAGCAGGGCCAATAGAAATCTGGTCGGGGGCA
>NC_045437.1:132252075-132264683 GCF_002776525.5 Piliocolobus tephrosceles
AAAAAAAAAAAAAAACTCTACCTACCACGTTCAAATACTGCCAGCCACTAGGAAAAGTCAGCTGTTTGAGTAATTCATTTGTTTTCCTTGGCCCCCTCATGGCTTCTGAAGAAAGTCAACGTACAATTTGCTTGTTTTTGTTACATAAGGTTCTATCTTTGAGCTCTTAGTAAACATGCACGTACTGACACTCAAACACACACACATGCCTTAACCTACTTCCCCTAGAAACAAACTGGAGACAAGGAGAGAATCCCCAGGGACAAATTCAATGATACCCCAGGTACTGTTTCCCCAAGTCTTGCCCCTGACGCAGGAGAACCTGGTGTGATTCAAGGACTTTGGAGGAGAAGAAGGCTGATCCTACAACCCAGAGAGCGAATCGGTGGCCTGGGTGTCAATGCACCTTGTGGATGGATTCTGTTTGCTCTGCCAGCCTTGACTTGCCTACTGATTTTTTTGTTGTTGTTTTATTTGAGACATGGTTTGACTCTTATTGCCCAGGCTGGAGTGCAATGGCACAATCTTGGCTCACTGCAAGCTCTGCCTCCCAGGTTCAAGTGACTCTCCTGCCTCAGGCTTCCAAGTAGCTGGGATTACAGGTGCCCGCCACCATGCCTTGCTAATTTTTTGTATTTTTAGTAGAGACAGGGTTTCTCCATATTGGCCAGGCTGGTCTCAAACTCCTGACCTCAGGTAATCCACCCATCTTGGCCTCCCAAAGTGCTGGGACTACAGGTGTGAGCCACTATGCCCGGCCTTGCCTACGGTTTTTAAGAAACTTAAATTCATTGTTAACATTTAAAAACGTAGAGATTTCACAAACTTTTCCAGGTTTCTGAGTTCTCTTGAAAGATGAAGAGAGCTGACTGACATCACAGAGCCTAATTTCTGTACAGCTACAGTCAGCCGGAGCCAAGTTGTAGCTGGGAGAAGAGCTGGGATCCCCAGTTCCCAGCCTCCACAGTGTTTCCCCAAACAGAAACACAGGATCCACTGGCATTTGTCACTACCCTTATGTGGCTGTTTTCCTGAGTTAAAAGGAGAGCAAGGTATTTTTTATATCCACATCTCTGTCTAACGTGGGAAAGTGAATGGCAGATTAGGATAAGCAGGTGTTTAAAAAAAAAGGAGGAGAAACCATAAGCCTAATTTTGTATGGGAATAAAGACTATGCATTTATGTTTCGTTTAAAGTAAGGTTCTCACCTGGTCCCTGTGGGCATTTGAGATTGACACCCTGGTCTAAAGTTACTGAGGATGTCTGGAAATTGGTCTTTAGGCTCTGTTTTCATTCCCATAGTTCCAGGTGGCTTTCTTAGTGTTTGGCCCAGTGCCAGGCACATAGGCAATGTGCCGAAAAATAAAATGTATAATAAACTAAAATTACATTGCACCCTTTTCCCCTCTTCATTTGAGCAGATTTCTGGGCACCACCTACCCCACGGTACCATCCTCCTTTCTTGCTGATTTAAGAATCCTTTTAGAGCCTTTTTGGCTGTCTATACAGCTTTATTTCAGGACCAATCAGACTGGAAAGAGCTTGATAATGGGATCACATAGAGACTTTAGTGACTGGTTTGATAAAGTATTCATTTGGAGACCAGCCAAACTTAGATTTAAATTCCAACTTTGCCACTTACTGTCTTAGCCTGGGTTTCCCAAGAGCAGGGCCTGAGATAAAGATGTATGCGGAGGCTTATTAAGGAATGTGATCCTTGGAATAAGGGGCGGGGAAGTAAAGAGCGAAGGAGGAAAAAGCAATGCAAGGAAGCCTGAACTGCTGCAAGTAATTGGTTTCCTCATTCAGGAGCTTCCGAGGAGCCTTCTGGAAAGTGTGTTGGATCCATCGGCTAGCAACAATGGCCTTTACCAGCTCCTGCCCACAGACTCAGGGTATATCAATATCCCCATGCAACCAAAGGAAGCCAGATAAAGTGGCAAGGCCAAGAAGATGTGAGGTGCTATGCAAAAGATGTCCTATACAATGACCTTGGTCGAATTACTTCATGTCTCAAAACCTCAGTTTCTCCATCTGTAAAAGGGGATAACATTAGTGCTTCCCTTTTAGAGATGAAGGGAGGAGGTAATGAAATAATCTGTGTAATGCCTAATAAAATGCATAGCACATAGCACATATTAATAAATGGCAATTTCTAATATTCTAAGAACTGTGCATCTTAGAGGACTTTATCTGAGAGCTTACAGCAAAAATCAATGAAAGTGAACAATAGTAATTACAATCTCAGCATTTGCCCAACAAGAGATGGCAAACTGGCTGCTACTAAGCCAATTCTGTCTCATAAATGTGTTCTTTGTGCCCCCCTCGCTATATATATGTATATTACATATAATATATGCATAACATATATGTTTAACAGAAATTGATTTTTTGCCAATACTTAAAATCACATAAAATAAGATTTCTAGCTTAACCTTGACAAATAGAAAGATTTGGCCCCACCGGGCTAGTATTCCCACAGCCAGCTAGAGTTGAGTGGTGGTGACCCTTTCAGATGGGGCACATCTTCTCCAATACCCACCATCCCTCCGTGTCCGCTTCACCCATTCACAACATGTCTGCCCCCACGGACATTTGCATTTGAAACCCCTAGTCTGATCTTTAACCTAGAAAAGCAGGGCCCCTGGAAACTCAGCCAGGACCCAGGAGAGAAAATGCCTGGAAACAACAAGGCTTTGTTTTCCAGTAAGAAAGCAGAAGAGCCACCCAAGGGCCAGGGCTGTGGAACTCAATGTCCCTGTGATGGAGAGCTAAGTGGATCCTGCTGAGGTGAGAGTGTGTGGTTCCAGCGAGGCTGGCTATTACCAACCTGAGGCTGAGGTCACCCCAGCTGCTCCTGGCGCCTGCAACTCTGTTTATTTCATTCTGGTTCATACCAGAGATTTATTTTTATGAACAGTGAACATTTTTTGTAACATTCCCTCATTTAACCTTCATTATCAAAGTCTCTGCCCAAAGCCCATATAAGCACCATTATTGCCCATATAACATTTTCTAACATCAACCATTTAAGGCATTTTTTCCCATTTTTATTTATTTCTCTTCTGTTACATTTCATTTGAAATGTGCATGGGGGAGAATGTGTCTTGTTTTTATGTTGTCTCATACAGACCATAAGCCCTAATGGTGGGGGCTGCCTATTTTGGAGGTTAATAAGCAATGGGGACATTCATCAAATGGAACAAACAACCAGGATATGCTGGCCTCTTAAAAAAGGACTAGAAAGGAGTTGTGCATGACTGAGGAAACTGAAAGGAAAATAACGCAGCTTCTTTGTGTCTTCTGAAAGCCAAGAAAACAAGAAGCATGGTGGCTCCAGAGCAGGAAGCTGGGACAATTAGGAGCACAGTGCTGTAGGTTTGCTCCTCAGATCACCCATTAATAAGCAGATTCTCCATGGAGGGTGATGGTATGCTGTGTATCCCTGAATCCTCCATACCTGGCCAGTGTCTGGTGCACGGTGGGTAATTAAACAGTTTATACTATGGATCTTAGAAACTCAAATGACATAAGAAAAATGGGTAATATATTGGCTCACATAGTTGGAAAGTTCAAGTTCTTCGGGCATAGCTGTATGCAAAAACTAAAATAGTGGCTGCTGTGAGCTGAATGTGTCCCCCAAAATCCATGTATCGAAATGTAATCTGCATTGTGGTATTAAGAGGTAGGGCATCAGGAGGGTCCCGCTCTCATGAATGGATTAGTGCCTTATCAAAGGGCCAGAAGCAACTAGCTTAGGCCTTTTTTACTCTTCTGCTCTTTGGCCATGAAGGAACATAGATTTTTGTCTCCTTTTTGCCCTTTTGCCATGTGAGGATGCCACCATGAGGAGACACCATGATGGACACCAGGCCCTCACCAAACACCAAATCTTCTGGCACTTTGGTCTTGGACATCCAGGCCTTTGGAACTGTGAGAAATAAATTCCTATTGTTTAGAAATTACCCAGGCTCAGGTATTTTGTTATAAAAGCAAAAACAGGCAAAGGCGGTGTCTTTAGCTTCTCTGTCTCTGTATCTCTCCTGAATATTCACTCTTCCTTTCTTTCTGTTGATTTTACTTTAAGCAGGCTTTCTTCTTTGGGTAGTCAGATGTTCATCAAGAAGCTCTATGCTTACATTTCTACAAATTCAGTAACTCCAATGATAGTGGAAGGAAGGAAAGAAGGAAGGGAGGAAAAAAGAAAGTAAGGAGAGGGAAAGAGTAAGTCTTTTTTCCAGCATTTTCATTAAAGGTCCTCATATCAATCATCTCGATAGCCCAGTTTGGATCCTTGAACAAATGCCTACGGTCCGAGGTAAAGAAATGCATTCATTCGAAGTTAAGTCAAAGGCTAGCCTACCCTCTCCACAGGGGCTGAGACTGGAAAAGATGAAAAGGTGGAACGCGTTCTGTGTGGGCATAAGCAGCAGACCCACACTGCAGAAAGGGTGGATGACACGACTGTACAAAGACAACAGCCAGCTAGGAAACCATGCAAAGTCCAGTTAATTCATTGTCACAAAACACGTACTGCCTCTTACTGCGTGTTAAGATTGTGCTAAGGTCTGAGAAGGCAAAGTTCCAAAGCCATTCACAATGATCTTGACAAACCTAACAACTGCTAGAGGACACAGCTAACAAATCTTTAGGAACCCCTCTGCTGGAAAAAGCAGTGGAAGTATGTGCAAGGTGGAAGGGTACTTCATCTGTTGGGAATTCTGAGAGCCAGTGTGGAACATATGCCTCCAAATTATTAAGCAAGCAATGGTGGGGGCTTACATAAGACTTATGTTGATCATTGGCTAAGGGCTGCTGGAGGATAAGGGTGTAACTTCCCAGGCATTTCTGGCCTGCCATATGTGTGGACACAGGGGGCTTCCAAGGTTTCTAGGGGAGGGGAGGGAAAGGGAAGGGAGGAGAAGGGAGGGGAAGGGGAAATTGGACCAGCATATCCCTGAGGACCTAACCAACTCTAAAATCCTAAGAGGCAAGATTTAGTCTAGCAATCTGTATTTTATACTTCCACACTGGTTTATCTCAATTTTAAAGCAATCTAAAAATGCATGGGAAATGGATATGTGGTAGGAAGTGGAGGCAGCTGGAAGAGTGAGACGGTCAATGATTTTGTGGTAGAAAATCCAGGACTCCACACAAAAATGTATTCATCATAACAGCCTAACTTGTTTATAAAGGATCTGTTTACTTTTAACCCTACAATCCTGGCCTCTGCACTTACAGGATAGAATAATTACAGACTATGGGCCATGGTAAGAGGACCCTCAAGGCTGTGGTTTCATGGAACAGATGAAGGTCACTAAGGCCACAGGATGGTTATGCTCCTGACCAAGTGCTCTTCCTTTTGTGCACAGCCAGTGTCAGAAACCAAGAGGTGGATGTAGTAAACCCGGCTTCACTGAGAAAATTAATTTCTTTTCTCCATCTAAAGGCTTAATTCCATATCACATTAGTACTTTCAAAGCTTCCACCCAACCCAATGAGGTTGGTTACACTTGCTTATATTATTTTTAGCATTTCCTACCTTTGGAAGTGTTTTACTGGCAGTTAAATAGACAGGACCCCAAAATATTATTGCAACAGACCCATGGCTCCATGTGGCTACAGTTTCAGAGTAGGCCTCCCTATTCTGACAAAACCTTGTTCCCCAGAAATCTGCCCATAAAACAAAAACTCCCTGTAAACTCACACTGGGCCCTGTGAGAGCATGTGAGTTCCCAGGGAGAGGTTTATCGTCCTCTCGTTTCCTAAGATGTGTTCTGATAAATTAGATTTCTCTAGTTTTGTGCCTTCCCTTATATATGAATTGTGTTGACCATTGGCTAAGGGCTGCTGGAGGATTCTTTTTACATTCCATAGAGCACCACTATTGTTGTTTCTAAAGGAAGCTCAAGAATTGCATTTAATTGCAAAGGATGAAGCATTTAAAGTGGGAAGTCTGGGGATGATTTTAAAAGTCCCATAAAAAGACATTAGCATGTCTTTATTAGGCACATTAGTGTTCCTATTTTACAGATTAGGAAACTGATTACATCTTCTTTTTAAAAAATATTATACAGAAAAAAATGTTAAAAATAACAATTCTAACTACTACATCTGTGACTGCTGCTACTATGATTAACATTAACAATAAAGTTAAACATGAACAATTTAATTATTCATTAATAATCTATCATGGCTGCATGCAGTGGCTCATGCCTGTAATCCCAGCTCTTTGGGAGGCCAAGGCGGGTGGATCACCTGAGGTCAGGAGTTCGAGACCAGCCTGGCCAACATGGTGAAACCCTGTCTCTACTAAAAATACAAAAATAGCTGGTCGTGGTGGCATGTGCCTGTAATCCCACCTACTCGGGAGGCTGAAGCTGGAGAATCCCTTGAACCCAGGAGGCGGGGGTTGCAGTGAGCTGAGATGGCACCACTTCACTCCAACTTGGGTGACAGAGTAAGACTCCATCTCAAAAAATAATAATAATCAATCATTAATTAGTTAATTTAATCATTAGTTTATGGAAGCATTATTAAACACTCAAAATTCAAAATAGTGCTAGACATTATCGATAAAAATAAGAGAAACAAGCAATTACACTCAGATACATCCAAACAGTATTAGGGCATAAGACAGTACCTTGGGAACAACTGTATGCAGTGAGTTTCCTTAAGCAAAATACTGTCATTGCTCAATAGTATATACCTAGAATGAAAAACAGAGGAAATAAAAACATGGGATTCTCAACTAAATTCTTCCTCAATTTTGACATGTGTTTAAAATGCACAAATAAAATTTTTAGAAAGCCTCAGAATAAAAGTGATATGCATGTGTCAAGAACTTATGTTAATAGAACTTCATAAGAAAGAGTTGCTTTTTTTAAAAGCAGCAGTAGTAATAGTAGCTTAACTTTTGTTTTTACTTTCTTTTAATTAGGTGTAAGTACTAATTTGGGGATACTGTTTGCTGATATTACAAATAAAGTATCTAAAATAAACGCGTACACAATCATTTTCCAGGCCTTAAGGACATACTGATGTTGCCCTGAGTCTTGTTTTAGACACTGTCATGCCGTTATTTTTACTACATAAAATATGAAAATTTATTCATCTAAAAGGAGTAATATCCTTGACATGTAAAGAGTTTTTAGAAACTAATAAGAATAAGGTTAGTAAACAGCACAACAAGAATAACAATAAAACAACCTAATATAAATTAGATTAACATAAAACTCAAGAGAAAATAGGAAGAAGACATGAAAACAATTTATGATAAAATACTTTGGCTTGTAAAATGTATGGCAAAATGTTAACCTAGTTTAAATCAAGCAATAAGACACCATCAGTTAAAGTTTGAAAGACATTGTCAGGGAACGTGTGTTTCATTGGCCCCTAGTTTATAATAAACATTGCAGGTAACTCAAATGTTGGTCTCAATGCTCTTCATAAAGATTTCAATTGTTTTTCCCCTTTATTCTTCTTTTATCCCCAGGCTGTGATTTTTCTCAGTTTGGCCTTTTCATATTTTCCCTCCAGCAACAATGTTGGCTATGTCTGCACAGAATTTCTAATCCACAGAGGTTACTCAAAATATTTTGGAGGTTGTGTATGCAGCATCAGAGAAAAAAAACCCATGCACCTGAATCACAATTTACACCTAAGGGCTCATTAACATTAAGAAGCCATTAGGTGTAAACGCTGTATTTCCAAAGTTATCAACGTTTTTTTAAAAAGAGCTGCCCAGATGAAATTGGCAAAGCTATCATTTACTGCCAAACATCAGTCAACCAGGGAAAACAAGAGGAGGAAACCATTTAAATAAGTGTTATTCTTAATTTGGATACATTTTTAATTTTTGAAAAATATGGGTTATCTTATCTATAAAATTAACCAATATTACCTTCTTAAATTTGAATGCAAACATTTAAATGTAAATAATGCTTGTTAATAATCATGCACATGCCTTATCACATTTAATTATTATAATAACCCTATGACACAGGTACTTATATTAATTATTCCCAATTTACAGATGAAAAAGCTAATTTTTACAGAAATAAAAGAATTTGCCCAAAATCACAAGACCTAGTAAGTAGCAGAGCTGTGCTTTTTGAAATCCAGTTTCTTAAGTACTCTATTATTCTACCTAAAAACTCTTGCTCTGCCCAGAAAATAATTTTGTTTTGCCTCATACTGAGGATCAGCATATATTTTCATAGAGATAACTTTCCTTTATCAGAATCTACTGCCCCTTTGAGTGAGACTGGAATTTGCTGATATTTACAGAGGGCAAAGGGCACCTTCTCTGTGCTTTCCTTACTTCTAAGTTCTCCCAATGGACTAGCTCCAGATGCTTCTCTTGGTTGGACACGATCCAAAATGTTCTTTTTTGCTTCTGCTTCTAGAAGGCTAATCATCCCAAATCATTAAGCAAAATCCCCTGTAAAAATCAGTAATAGATTAAGTCCCATGGTATCATCAGAGGTTTGGATAAGACCACAGGGAAAGAGCTAATGTCCGCCATATGCAAAGACTTCTTCACAGATATTTGCTATAGGACCTAAGGATACACAATAAAAGCAATCATGGGGAAATAAATTTCAACTCCACTTGAATGAGATTATTTCAACCAGGCACGGTGGCTCACGCCTGTAATCCTAGCACTTTGGGAAGCTGAGGCAGGCAGATCACGAGGTCAAGAGATCGGGACCATCCTGGCTAACATGGTGAAACTCTGTCTCTACTAAAAATACAAAAAAAAAAAAAAAAAAAAAAATTAGCCGGGTGTGGTGGCAGGCCCCTGCAGTCCCAGCTACTCGGGAGGCTGAGGCAGGAGAATGGTGTGAATCCGGGAGGCAGAGCTTGCAGTGAGCCAAGATCACACCACTGCACTCCAACCTGGGCGACAGGGAGAGACTCTGTCTCAAAAAATGAAAATAAAAATAAATTAGAGTTTTCCTAGGAAAAAGTGAGATCCTCTGTTACTGGAGTGATGCAAGTGGAGAATGAATAACTACTTGGCAGAAATATAAAGGAGTCTCAAATCTCAGGTGAAGAGTTAGATTAGTTAAGTTTTCAACTTTGCTTCTTGATACATTGCTAGGTCCATAATCACTCATATGGGGCTATCACAGGTAATTTATTACTACTAATACAGAACATGTTTTGATTAATTTTAAAATCATATAAATTAAAGTGGATCTGTATTAGTTCCTTGATTACAACCAATAGAAACTATTGGATGGGTATGGAATAGCACAGATAATTAAAATTTAAAAATCACATATACCCAGAAACCATATTATTTTTATAGTGAGTAAACTTGCCTGACCTACATCCATGGGAGGTTCTTATCCTTGTCTACATTATCCCTCCTGTGTGTTGTGACAGAGTGAAAGTGGAGGATCAGTGTATGTTTGGTTTTTAAGATTTCTTCCAAGCCTCAGATGCTGTGATTCTGTGGTTCTGCAGGGTGGGGGAACAATAACACAGAGCAGAACTGTTCCAGCCTCAGATCCATACTGGGTTTTGTGTGAGCACAATTAACTGGCCATGTTGGTAAGGCTAAGTATCTGCAATTTATGGTACCAGAAGGACAGGCCAGCCCTTTGAGTTCCCTCTGAGAGAGTTGCAAGGGATAAAATAATGGAGTTACTTTGTTTCTAGAATAAACCATGCTATCTGTGTGAGACTCAAGCAGTGAAATCTGGGGAGAGAAACAGAAGGAAGAGAAAGAGAAACATCTTTACCCTAACACTGATAGAAGGGTTTACTCACCCACAAAAGTACATGAAATAAGGATTGATCTGAGGAAATTATCTTAGCATGAGATGTGTGTGTGTGTGTGTATGTGTGTATATATTTGTGTGCGTGTGAGGAAAGAGGGGAAAATCTAGTTTAAAAAATCAAGCATTTTGAAGAAAATGTTTGTCTTTGCTCCTCATGGAGTTTTATGTGACTTAGATTATTTTCACATTAATTTCCTTTCATTCAGCAAATACATACGGAACACAAAGTATGTTCCAGGCTCTGGATTTAACTAGAATTAACATATAAATCTCATTCTTGCTTATTCAGTTCCTCAAAAAACCTAGTGAAGGCCACCTTTGCCTCATTAGAGTTACCTATGCAGTGACCATACATTCCAGCTTGCCTGGGGCAATCCCACTTTACACATGTGGTCTTAACATCCTTATTTAAAAGAGCCTCTTTCACCCTCAAAAGTGGTTGAATGAATTTCCAGCTTCTATCCCAGGGTGTAGAGAGCTAGGAGTGCTGCCTGGCAGAGACACAACAAAAAAAGAGAATTTTAGACCAATCTCCCTGATGAACATCGATGCAAAAATCCTCAATAAAATCCTGGCAAACCGGATTCAGCAGCACATCAAAAAGCTTATCCACCATGATCAAGTGGGCTTCATCCCTGGGATGCAAGGCTGGTTCAACATTCGCAAATCAATCAACGTAATCCAGCATATCAACAGAACCAAAGACAAGAACCACATGATTATCTCAATAGATGCAGAAAAGGCTTTTGACAAAATTCAACAGCCCTTCATGCTAAAAACGCTCAACAAATTCGGTATTGATGGAACGTACCTCAAAATAATAAGAGCTATTTATGACAAACCCACAGCTAATATCATACTGAATGGGCAAAAACTGGAAAAGTTCCCTTTGAAAACTGGCACAAGACAGGGATGCCCTCTCTCACCACTCCTATTCAACATAGTGTTGGAAGTTCTGGCTAGGGCAATCAGGCAAGAGAAAGAAATCAAGGGTATTCAGTTAGGAAAAGAGGAAGTCAAATTGTCCCTGTTTGCAGATGACATGATTGTGTATTTAGAAAACCCCATCGTCTCAGCCCAAAATCTTCTTAAGCTGATAAGCAACTTCAGCAAAGTCTCAGGATACAAAATTAATGTGCAAAAATCACAAGCATTCTTATACACCAGTAACAGACAAGCAGAGAGCCAAATCAGGAATGAACTTCCATTCACAATTGCTTCAAAGAGAATAAAATACCTAGGAATCCAACTTACAAGGGATGTAAAGGACCTCTTCAAGGAGAACTACAAACCACTGCTCAGTGAAATCAAAGAGGACACAAACAAATGGAAGAACATACCATGCTCATGGATAGGCAGAATCAATATTGTGAAAATGGCCATACTGCCCAAGGTAATTTATAGATTCAATGCCATCCCCATCAAGCTACCAATGAGTTTCTTCACCGAATTGGAAAAAACTGCTTTAAAGTTCATATGGAACCAAAAAAGAGCCCGCATTGCCAAGACAATCCTAAGTCAAAAGGACAAAGCCGGAGGCGTCACGCTACCTGACTTCAAACTATACTACAAGGCTACAGTAACCAAAACAGCATGGTACTGGTACCAAAACAGAGATATAGACCAATGGAACAGAACGGAGCCTTCAGAAATAATGCCACACATCTACAACCATCTGATATTTGACAAACCTGAGAAAAACAAGAAATGGGGAAAGGATTCCCTATTTAATAAATGGTGCTGGGAAAATTGGCTAGCCATAAGTAGAAAGCTGAAACTGGATCCTTTCCTTACTCCTTATACGAAGATTAATTCAAGATGGATTAGAGACTTAAATGTTAGACCTAATACCATAAAAACCCTAGAAGAAAATCTAGGTAGTACCATTCAGGACATAGGCATGGGCAAGGACTTCATGTCTAAAACACCAAAAGCAACGGCAGCAAAAGCCAAAATTGACAAATGGGATCTCATTAAACTAAAGAGCTTCTGCACAGCAAAAGAAACTACCATCAGAGTGAACAGGCAACCTACAGAATGGGAGAAAATTTTTGCAATCTACTCATCTGACAAAGGGCTCATTTCCAGAATCTACAAAGAACTCAAACAAATATACAAGAAAAAAACAAACAACCCCATCCAAAAGTGGGGAAAGGATATGAACAGACATTTCTCAAAAGAAGACATTCATACAGCCAACAGACACATGAAAAAATGCTCATCATCACTGGCCATCAGAGAAATGCAAATCAAAACCACAATGAGATACCATCTCACACCAGTTAGAATGGCAATCATTAAAAAATCAGGAAACAACAGGTGTTGGAGGGGATGTGGAGAAATAGGAACACTTTTACACTGTTGGTGGGATTGTAAACTAGTTCAACCATTATGGAAAACAGTATGGCGATTCCTCAAGGACCTAGAACTAGATGTACCATATGACCCAGCCATCCCACTACTGGGTATATACCCAAAGGATTATAAATTATGCTACTACAAAGACACATGCACACGTATGTTTATTGCGGCACTATTCACAATAGCAAAGACTTGGAATCAACCCAAATGTCCATCAGTGACAGACTGGATTAAGAAAATGTGGCACATATACACCATGGAATACTATGCAGCCATAAAAAAGGATGAGTTTGCGTCCTTTGTAGAGACATGGATGCAGCTGGAAACCATCATTCTTAGCAAATTATCACAAGAAGAGAAAACCAAACACCGCATGTTCTCACTCATAGGTGGGAACTGAACAATGAGCTCACTTGGACTCGGGAAGGGGAACATCACACACTGGGGCCTATCATG
>NC_045437.1:132264783-132341019 GCF_002776525.5 Piliocolobus tephrosceles
AAAAAAAAAAAAAATTAAAATAAAAGAGCCAGACTAACTTCAAATTCATGAAATTGAAAAAATCCACCGGAAAACTAAAGTAGCAAAGTCTGGCCCAAAATCTAGAGAGACAGCGAGAGAAGAGATGTGAGCACATGCTTACATAGGGAAGAGAATCATCTGTCCACACACCTAAGATCCTGGAATGGGGTTTATGTTTATGTTTATGACTGAGGATTCATGAGAACAATTGAGATCACATCCCCACATTCAATCGTCACTAAGCTGGTATGCTTCAGATAAAATATAAGAGAAGGATACCGCTATTTTGAAAAGAACTAAGAGAAATAAGCATGTAAAAAATGCATGTAAAAAAATGCTTTATGAGGCATAAAGGGAAGACCTAGAATTCAGAACTGAACACAAATTTCTCTGTTTTGCGCTACAACCACAGGTATATCTACAGTAATTTAAAGCCCATGACACTCTGAGGGTAATCACAGTAACAACAAAAAAAAATCTAAATGCAGCCAAATCCCTAATATAACTCAAACTCCCATACTTAAAGCTTAGCAGAGGAAAAGATATGCCCAATGTAAGTTTAAAAATCTACTTATTTCAGTCTCTACTGTACTATACAAGATGTCCAGTTTTCAAATAACAACAAGAAAAAAATTCACAAAGCATGCAAGAAGGCAAGAAAACCACATTTAGCAATTGTCAAAACCAGACTCAGAAATGACACAGGTGTTGGCAACATATGACAGAGAATTAAAAAGAACAGTGATTAATATGCTAAAAGCTCTAAAGTAAAAGGTGGACAGCATGCAAAATTAGATGAGTAATTTCAGTAGAGAAATGAAACTACATGAAAGAATCAAGTAAAAAGAGTACAAAAGGAAAACACAGGAAGAGCAGCTAAGAATGTCTTCAGCAGATTCAAAAGCAGACAACACAGCTGATGAAAGAATTGGTGAACTGGAAGACAGGTCAATAGGATTATCCAAATTGACACAAAAAGAGAAAAATGAATGAGGGGGAAAAAACCACACACACACACACAGTGTAAACACCCAGAAAAGAAGTCTATTTATTGTAAAAACAAACAAACAACAACAACAAAACCAGAACCAAATATTCAAGATCTGTGAGATAACACAAATCACTCTAAAATACACATAATTGTAATCTCAGGAAGGGGAAGAAAAAGACAAGGGAATGGAAGAAATATTTGAAGAGATAACAGCTGAAAATTATTTTTTTAAATCTCATTTATCTAGGAACTTAATATTTAAATTGCTGTAAACAAAAAATAAAATATTAAAGATAACTAAAGAAAATAAGACATTATACACAGAGGAACAAAGGTAAGAATTATAGCATACATCTTATCTTATATCATGCTAGCCAGAAGACAATGGAGTGATATTTTTAAAGCACTGTACAGCACTGATAGAAAAACAACTGTCATCCCAGAATTCTATATCTTTTACAAATGTAAAAATACCTTTTACAAATGAAGGAGAAATAAAGACTTTCTGAGCGAACAAAAACTGAATTTTATTGGAGCATATCTTTTCACTAGAAATGTTAAAAGATATTCTTTAGACAGAATGTTTTGAGTGGATACTGTTAAGCTAAAGTCAGAAAAATCTAAACAAATTCTGTACTCAGGCTGGTAAATCTGTTTAATATAAGGGTATGGGTTAGAAATTCTATGGAATGAGTAGATAGATACAGGTAAAGGCTAGGGAAATAAATATAGATGTGTACATAGGTATGAGTTAGTACTATATATATATATATATATATTTCCTAACAATATCCACTGAGGGGACCTAGAAACAGTGACACTTTGACACTTCAGTAGCCATAATTATACCGTGTACCCAGACCTTGGCTTTTTACATTCTCTAATAAAAGGAACCAGGCTCCTTGAAGAACTGCAATACTTTCTGGATTGGGGTAGGGGAAAATACACACTGAGCCTGAAGTATCTTTGTGGTGCAAGAAAGTAAGGAAGTTCTTAACAATTTTTCTTTTAATGGAGGCATACTGGAAGGACACAGGAGGCAACTTGAAAACACTACCAATGGCTAAAATTGGAACAATCCAGCAACAAAATAAATGATTATAATAGTGGATCATAATCCAAAGAACAAAAACAAAACAGGAGCTAATACTGAATAAATAAATGAGAAATGACTACATTTTCTTACAGAATTCTAACTAATAATGTAAAAAGAATGAAATAGAAGATCACCATTAGAACTTCACCATAATAATTGTAGCAGACAAGACCCACCAAAGGATAATTAAGTTGGTGAATGAAAGTTTACACAGAAATAAAATATCTGCATGAACTCAGACTATATTCCCAAAAATATTTAGTAATTTTTGAGGGAAGAAATAGCAAATTTACAGTAGAGAGTCCAGGCAGACAGCCAGGTGATCAATGTTAGCTAAGTCAGGGTTAATATTACTAGTAACATATATTGATGTCACGTGTCCCCTAGGGCACTTCTCTGTTGTAGCCTTCTCAACAATGCATAACTTCTAGATAATCAAGGGGAAAACCTGAGACAAACCCAAATTGCAGAGCATTCTACAGAATAACTAACAAGCGCTCTTGAAAAGTGTTAAGGTCATGACAGACAACGAAAGATGAAGGAGCTGTCACAGAATGGAAGTGAATAAGGAAATGTAAAACTAAAGGTAATGTGGGATCCTGGAACAGAAAAAGAACATTATTGGAAAAATTAGTAAAATCCAGATAAGTTCTATATACTTAACAGTATTGAATGAAAAATAAGCTGCTAGCATAAGTGTATACTACATGAAGGTTATATCTACTATTTTGGTAACTCTTCTCTAACTCTAAAATTATTTCAAAATATAAATTAGTTTTTCAAAAGTTAACAATTACTTATATAGTTACTCCAGTTAGCAGTTATATCTGGAAAGAACATCCTTATTCCCTGTAACTAATGTAACATCCTCCTATACCAAAAGGTTGTCATTTTAAAAAATGACTCTTTTTTTTGTTTTGTTTTGCTTTTTTGTTTTGTTTTTTTTTTTTTTTTGAGACGGAGTCTGGCTCTGTGGCCCAGGCTGGGGTGCAGTGGCCAGATCTCAGCTCACTGCAAGCTCCGCCTCCTGGGTTTACGCCATTCTCCTGCCTCAGCCTCCCGAGTAGCTGGAACTACAGGCGCCCACCACCTCGCCCGGCTAGTTTTTTGTATTTTTTAGTAGAGACAGGGTTTCACCGTGTTAGCCAGGATGGTCTCGATCTCCTGACCTCGTGATCCGCCCTTCTCGGCCTCCCAAAGTGCTGGGATTACAGGCTTGAGCCACCGCGCCTGGCCAAAAATGACTCTTTAATCAATCATTTTCTACTTATTTGCCCTCACTGGTTCTCAGGATTTTACCATTGTTCATGAATTCATTGGTCTTTCCTAAGGATAAAAAAACAAGAGAGATGGGACACTGTGGCTCACACCTGTAATCCCAGCACTGTGTGAGGCCAAAGTGGGTGGATTGCTTGAGCCCAGCAGCTACAGCCTAGCCTGAGCAACATGGCAAAACCCTGTTTCTACAAAAAATGCAAAAATTAGCTGGGCGTGGTCATGCGCACCGGGAGTCCCAGCTACTTGTGAGGCTGAGGTGGGAGGATGGCTTGAGCCTCGGAGGCAGAGGTTACAGTGAGCTTAGATCACACCACTGCACTCCAGTCTGGGTGACCAGAATAACACCCTGTATTTAAAAAAAAAAAGAGAGAGAGAGAAAGAGAAATCATTATCATTCAAATCATTCAAATGGTAAAGAAAATGCAGAGTATTCGGCTGGCTGAAAAATCTCAAGCAGGGCATGGTCCTATTTTTAATGTTTGTTTGTCATTCCTCACTTGCACATGTGTGTAGATACATATGTATGTACATATGTATATACTTATGGCTATCTGGGCCTATTGAGACCCATGAATTGTTCTCTGATTAAATACTATTTCCTCAAAGAGGCATTTTGGGACTTTTTGATATCTGTGTTCAATGTACTGCTGCACTTGGAACGTTTTCAAATTCTGTTTGTAACAGTTTCCTTGTGGCAACAAAGGAATATTTGAGGGAATCATCGAGATAACCTCTTATGGCTTCCTCAATAGGTTTCAAGGAGAACAGCCCCAATCCCAGCTTCCGAATGGAGAAGGCAAGTCAAGGCATGTTGAGCTTCATGGAATCAAGCAATTTGGGAACTGTAGGGATCCATATCCTGTCACCTTTCTCCCTAAAATACTTGTGCTATACTATAAATTGTTCTCCTTGAACAATATCTGAGTCAATATCCCATCAATTAAACTTGAGGAAAGAGGTTGTGTTGGGAGAAGAAAGGAAGAGATGCTTTTTATCACCAGGCTGGCTGGTAAAATGGAACTTGGCATGTGACCAGGGAGGAGGCTCTCTGAGGCTGTTTCCTTGGCTACCGAAGGGGAGAGACACCTGACCATCCCTATGTCTTAGACATATTGTTAGGGTAAAATGGAATAACTAAAGGTAAAATGACATGAAAACATGTAGACCAGGGTTTCCATTTAAACGTCAGGATTTTCTTTTGCCCTTTCTCTTCATTGCCCTCAGGATAAAATGAATACTCTTTGAAAGTGGTCAACAAAGCCCAACCATCGTCTCATCCCAGTCATTCTTTTCTTCATCCCTTATCAGCCACACTGGATGGTCCCCCAAGCACGTTCCCACTTCATCACCTTTGTAAATACTCTCCCCATTCCTGGAGCTGTGCTCCATGCTCTCATCCAGGCTGGACTCCCCTTCACCTGAGTGATTCCTACTTATCCTCTTGGTCTCAACTTTGATGATGCTTCTTCTACAGAGCCTTTCCTGAACTCCACTTCTCCCAAATACCTAGAACTAAGTTTAATTGGTCTGTTTAACTACATACATCCCCTGCCAATTATAAATTACTCAAATGGAAGAATATGCCTTTTCACTCTCACAGATACCTCTGGCTCCTAACAGAGTCTAATACTCAATAAATGCTAGTTTACACCTACTATGTACTCACGCAAATTAAAAACAAAAAACTTTAAATTTAAAAAAATAAAATAAATGTTATTGAAGGAATGAATAACTGACAAATGAATAAATGCATGCTTTCAATACAAGTTCCTCGATATAGGTCCTTTTAGTTTCGAGAGGGAATCTCGCTCTGCTGCCAGGCTGGAGTGCAGTGGCCTCCCAGGTTCAAGTGATTCTTCAGCCTCAGTCTCCCAAGTGGCTGGGACTACAGGTGCACGCCACCACACCCAGCTAATTTTTGTATTTTTTAAGGAGAGATGGGGTTCATTATGTTGGCCAGGATGGTCTCGATCTCTTGACCTCATGATCTGCCCACTTCGGCCTCCCAAAGTGCTGGGATTACAGGCGTGAGCCACTGCACCCGGCCTGATATAGGTCCTTCGTGGGGAACTCAAGTGTAGAAACATTTAGTAAATACACAAGAGAAAACTGTTTAGTGGAGTTAGTCATTTTAAATAAGGAAGACTCTGCAGCTTAAATCTTCACTTCAATGTTATTATTATAACCACTATTTTATAATAGCAGTATATCATAGAACTCAGATTTATCTATTCTACCTATATGCTAAGCAATTTGCTAAATGCTTTATACATATTAGTGTTTTCCATCTTTCCTCAAACCTTATGAAATATACACTGGTTTCTATCCTCATTTAAAGACAAGAAAACAAAACCAGAGAGGTTGAGTGAATTGTCCAACGTCACCCAACTATTAGAGAGTAGAGTTGTAATTTAAATCCAAGGCTTCCAGGGCCTAGTGTCTGAATTGTTAAAAATTACGCTCTTCTGCTTCCCCTGTCAGATAGGCAAACACCAAAGTCTTTGGGGTCCCCAGAGTGCAGAAAAACTAGTTTAAATACAATCCTGGATGAATTCTCGACTTGAGGGTCTGTGTCTTTCCCCAGCATCTTCTCATTCACGAATAAGGTTCCTCTATCAAGTGGTTCTAATCGCAGCTTGCTTCTCTCCTCCCAAAGCCAGGGCAACTATCCCTCCCCCGAATCCCTATCCGAACTGCTGAGTTTATGTTTTAATACAATTACGTAGCTTCCACTCCCCCACAGATCCTCTTTTTTCTTCATTTGCTTCCAGTAAAGAGACATTATTTGCTTGGGAGCTTTCCAGGGTAACATGAATCCATCTTTTGAAAACTAGTCCTTGCATCTGGGAAACTGAATGATGTTTTGATGTTTGCTTAGCAAAAGAGTCGGTCTGTGGAAACAGCATTGTTATTTTATTATCTTTTATGCTTTTACGCCATATTAAACAGATTTAATTTCCAAAGAACTTTCTCACTGCTCATCCCTGCTTTGTAAATGGACAAGTCACTTTCTACTTTCAAACTGGTTGCCTTCAAAAGATGCCACTGAGCACTGATTTGGCCACTTAGCCGAATTAACCATGTGATCCATCTGTACCTTCCTTCCCTGCCATCACAAAACATGTGTTGTCTTTAACATAATGAGAAGGCCTTTTCTGATCAGAACACTCCTTGTAAAATTAAATACACACACATCCCAGAACCCCAAATCCATCCTGTGAATAAAATGGCACACTTTCTCAATCCAGACAGCAGTTCTTTTTAAAATGAGATGTCTGACACCACCTAATCCATGAACCAAAGAGATTTTTGATCACCCTAGTTTTTCCCAGTATTGCTTTTTATTCTTTGCATCAATAAATGGTGTAGCTGGGGATGCTTACAGTGCCAGCGTGTGATAGCTTCAGTAATCATCTCGTCCAGAGACCAAGATATTGCTCTATTTCTTCACACCCCAGGTAAGATTTTGAACCTTGGGAAAGCTAAACACAGCTGGTGTTCTCTATCCCTGAATAAAGGAAATAAAAATGTATTGCAAAGATATGGCTTCTTCATTTTAAAGAAGAGAAAGTCAAAATAAGAATCTAGTTTTGAATGGAAAGATTCATATAGTAAGAGCCCAAACCAGACACTGAAATACATCACAATGATTACAGTGGTTATTAATAACTAAGTGAGGGACAGAGCAGAAAGTTCCCTGTGAATTTACTCACCTCAATTGAATTTCTAAAATCAAAAGCTGAATTTGTTTATAGAATAGGTCCCTTAGCATAAACATGTAATTAATAATAAAATGTATAATAAATGGCAATACGAGTTTATGGAACTGAAAGTAAACCCTTTGCCCATTCTAATAAGCATTTTCTGGGTCATAAAAGTGGATCTAAAATCTAGAACAAAAATAAACCTAAGGTCTGACGCTCACAAAGGATCCAGTTTTATTTCATGTTCTTTATAACTAGCTGGAGGACAGGATCTGTGTTTTATACAAACTGGCGGGCATGGGATCTTAACGTGGAAAAGCTCCTCACTCACACAGTGGTAAGAAAAAACTCATGGTTAAAAGAAAGAGCTTTGGTTTTGCTTTTTTTTTTTTTTTTTTTCCATTTCCCCTGTTATAATCCATTTATACTGAAGATTTCAATTCTGCAAGCAATTAGTGAGCACCTAGTAGGAACAACTGATAGTGTTATATGTGCACAGAATGATTGCAAACAAATTAAAGTAATAAAACTTTCCCCTTCTTCCTACCTTAACTGGGGATATATTTGTTATCAACAGCAAAAGAAGCAAACTATTAAATCTATATGTGAATATGTTCAGTGGAAACCTGTCTTTCTCTTTTTTCCTTTATGCCTAATCATCTTTAACACTACCATTTTAGGGTTTGATACTGATTGAGGATCCTAAGGGATTCAGAGAAGCATAAGAAATAGTCCTATTACTGTATAGTCTCACTAATGAAAAAGGACAGATGCACAAAACCATGAGAAAACCAAGGCTTCAAGTTTAAATTATATGTCAAATGTCAAGTATGCAAAAAGTTATTGTTAAAGGCCTTCTTTCTATGCTTTAACCCAAGGTGCAGTACAAGACAGCATGTGCTATTTCATTAAGAAAATAGAATCTGAGTAAGGTTATTCACTAACTGAGTATGGAATAAACTGGAGAGGAAGCTATGCCAGTAGAATTAAGTCAGGACATTGTTGCAGTTATTCCAGTAGAAGCTGATGAGGCCATAAACATTTGATGCACATCCGAGTCACCGGGTGAGCTTCTGCAGCCTGCACATGGCCGCATCACCCACTGATTCTAACTCTGTAGATCATGAGCGTAGCAAGAGCATGTGTCTTTTGTAAAAAGCTCTTTGGGAGAGTCCCTCCTTGGTTAAACACCAAATTAGGGTGTCTCCTCCACCAAACAAAGCTTTTTTTCATACCCAGGCTCTCTCTTCTTGATGGGATCTCATTCTGTCACCCTGGCTGAGTACAGTGGCACAACCTCAGCTCACTGTAACCTCTACCTCCTGAACTCAAGCGATCCTCCCACCTCAGCCTGCTGAGTAGCTCAGACCATGGGTGTGCACCACCACGCCTGGCTAATTTTTTGTATTTTTGGTAGAGATGGGGTTTTGCCATGTTGCCCAGGCTGGTCTAGAACTCCTGAGCTCAAGTGATCCACCCGCCTTGGCCTCTCAACCTCTCAAAGTGCTGGGATTACAGGCATGAGCCACCATGACCGGCCACATCCAGGCTGTCTCTTATCAGCTGTCTTATATTTGACAAGTCTACCACACTCAGAAAATGTGCAAATACATGATTGGTTGGGTTTTGTCTTTCATTATAGGCATAAGTAAATGTTAAGGATTCAACACTATAAATCTTGAGAAATTAAATCAAACCTACCAAGACCCAGACTTCTCAAATAGTAATGCCAAATCCCAAATAGAAATGTATTTTTGGACAGCTTGTTTCATAAACTATAATTATTGATTACTTATTATTTGTCAAACATCCTGTCAAACACTTAACACATGTTATCTCATTCAGTCTTCACCACCATGTTAGGCAGAAGGCACTAATACTATCCCCATTTTAAAGATGAAGAAACTGAAGCTCACAAGGGTTTAGCCATTTGCCCAAGGTAAGGTACAGCTAATAACTTATTTAAAAATCTCTGTGTTAAATTCAAGAAACAGTTCTACGATTAAAAAAAAAAAAAGGCAAATAATTCGAATGTAAACAAAACAACGTAAGCCATTGTTTTTCTGTTTTTCTCCTAAAAAAAATTTTTTTTAAAAAAGAACAAGATTGAAAAACTCACCGCAAACTCTATTTTTAATGAAACTAAAAGAAAGCTATATCTACAGACTCCAAAAAGTAGCTACAAAAAGTAGTTGAGATCAGAAGCCACATGGAAGGAAGTGAAGAGGCAATGCATGGGGAATGTTGACAAGGCCCATCGGCGGAAATTCAAAGAAAGTGCCAACAAAAATATGGTATCCAATTGTAAGGGTCTCACTCAAAGAGCAAACAAGGGTGTTTGCAACAGTACATGTGAGAATTTAGGCGAGCAGAGCTTGATCAGTTTGGGAGAAGAGAGAGCTGTACAGTCATAGAAATAGGCCATCTCTGCAGGAAACAGCCTATCTTTATGGCAGAAGAAGGCTACACTGATCATCTGCCACACCCCAACAGTGTGCCTCCTGCAAATATCTGTCCAAAGAAAATCCAAATAATGTAATGATGAATAATTTTTTTAAAAAAAGCAAAAATACTATGGTAAAGAATATGGAGAAGAGCAACTAAACTCACCAGTAGATAAAAAACACTCACTAGGAAAGTGTTACCATGGAGTAGATAGAAAATATGACCAGACTTCATATTATGAATTTTAAAACATGAGGAATATAATTATGCCTCTGAAGGAATATTACAAAGCAGAGATGCAGAGTCTCAGGAACTGAATGGTGAGATTGGAGATTGAAAGTGAACTGGCAGAGCTCAGCAACAAATATAAAGTAAATAAGAAAAATGAAAACCATTCAATATTGAATGAGCAAATGGGAGAAAGGACACTGTAAGTCTTTCAGTTAAGAGAAATAGGAGGTAGCAGTAAGAAAGACAAACAAAAAGGAAAATGAGTTAAAAAAAAGATTCACAATTAAGGACAGGTCTAGAAGAAAGGATAAGATACAGCAATTGCACAATTGGAGTCCATGGAAAAGAAAATAAAACAATGATTCAGAACACATACTGAAAAATATAATTAGAAAACATCAAATCAAAACAACAATGAGATACCATCTCACACCAGTTAGAATGGCAATCATTAAAAAATCAGGGAACAGCAGGTGCTAGAGAGGATGTGGAGAAATAGGAACACTTTTACACTGTTGGTGGGACTGTAAACTAGTTCAACCATTGTGGAAAACAGTGTGGCGATTCCTCGAGGATCTAGAACTAGAAATACCATTTGACCCAGCCATCCCATTACTGGGGATATACCCAAAGGATTATAAGTCATGCTGCTATCAACCCAAATGTCCATCAATGACAGACTGGTTAAGATAATGTGGCACATATACGCCATGGAATACTATGCAGCCATAAAAAAGGATGAGTTCATGTCCTTTGTAGGGACATGGATGCAACTGGAAACCATCATTCTCAGCAAACTATCGCAAGAACAGAAAACCAAATACCGTATGTTCTCACTCATTGGTGGGAACTGAACAATGAGATCACTTGGACACAGGACGGGGAGCATCACACACCAGGTCCTATTTTGGGGTGGGGGTTGGGGGAGGGATAGCATTAGGAGACATACCTAATGTAAATGATGAGTTAATGGGTGCAGCACACCAACAAGGCACATGTAAACATATGTGACAAACCTGCACATTGTGCACATGTACCCTAGAACTTAAAAGTATAATAAAAAAAAAAAAAAGAAAAGAAAACATGTAGTCTCTGGTTAGTGGTGCTTTCTATCACTCCTTCTACATTTATCAATAGACTGCCATTGTAAGAAAGATATGTCTCTTTCCCCCATTTACTTATTTATTCAATATTGTTATCTATTCAATCATATATTTATGAAAGTATGGACTCACGAATGATTTATTGTATTCTACAGGTTGTAATGCAATCTGTCATTACTCATTTTTTTGTTCAAATTGTTTCAGCTTTGGATATTGGAAGGATCTTCAAGGTGTTTCCAATGTCCTTTCAAACATGTCCTCATCCTTTCTTAAATACTTCCCTACTTTTGAAACCACAATATTTTCCAGGCTCATCTTATATTTTTCCTATCACATCCCTAGAATCCACTGTCATATTTCTTAAAGGAGCTCTGGTTCCTGCTGCTGGAGGATGATATATAGAAGCCATAAACTGAGTGCCAGGTGTGCTCAGTGCTACTGGAGTATCTAGTCCCTCTCATTGGACATAGCCAGAAAAGATATGTATGTATGCTAACTTATGCACACACACACCTATATTTATTTCTGTATCTGTCTGTATATATTAACAATTATAAGTTCATCTTGATATTTCTAATTCTAATCTAACAAACCACAAGGCTTTCCCTTTCCCTTTTCCTTCCTCCTTTCTTTATTATAACTTGTTCCCTGAAAGTGAAAAATGTGCTTTCATTATCTATATTTATTAGTCCAGTTCTAGTATACACACAAAATAGATCCAGAATTGCTTGCCATATCCCCCACAAGAACCAAATTTAGAAGCTAGAGAACAAAATTTGTGTAAAATTAGTTTTGTCTTTAGCCTTGTAGCATGCAATCAAAATACTATTTCCAAAGTTAATTTTCTTCTCCATTCCTTTTAGTGTGATTAAGCTATTCATTTGTAATACAGTTAGAGTTCATTTGTATTTTTATTTTCTAGTTTGGATTCCACCTCCATCCTGATGGATTTTAACTATTGTTTTAATATGTGAAAAATTATCATGGTTCTAAGAGTTAAAGCTACATAAAAATGTATACTTGAAGAAGTATTGCTCCCCACTTATCCTCATGCTCCATTTTCATGCCCTCATTCTTTTCACCTTGTTACCATCCATCCATATTGGTAAGCAGTCTAATTAGTTTCTGGTTTATACTTTCTGTATTTATTTTTGCCCAAATGATCAGATACATGTTTATTTTTTAATATTTCTTTCTCCCTTGAAGAGTATAAATATTCTTTTGACCTTTGAAAAGATCATTATTTTAAAAATAAAATAAAAGGTAAACTGCCTAACCTAATGAAGAAAAAAGAGGACACAAATATTAAAAATAAAAATTATAAAAGGGAAATAACTTCAAAGTAAGAAATAATTTTGCATAAATCAATGTCAATAAATTTGAAAGCATTGATGAAGTGGATAATGTTCCTTAACAACATATTTTATCAAAACAGTCCTCAGAAAGGATAGAAAAATGTAAACAGTATGATTTCCAAATAAGACATAGAGGAAGTTGTTTGGCTATAACCACTACCTCCATCCCACCCCAAACCACATGTCCAGATGATTTCATGGGGGAATTCTTTCAAATCTTAAAAAGCAAATAATTTCAATTCTATCTAAAACGAAACTAAAGCTTAACAAAAATTGAGCATGTGCACCTACAGACACAGACACACAAGCACATAACGCCCACACAAACAAGTAAGAAAATGATAGGCCAATCTCACTGGTGAGTATTGATGCCAGCATTTTAAATAAATATTAACATACAGAATCTAACATCATATTTTTAAAAACGCCATTGACCAAGTGAGGTTTATTCTAAGAATACAAGAGATTTTCAATATTATGATATCTATTGATCATATCATATAACTATATCATATAATCTATTAATTATATCTCTATTAATATGAGCTATCACACTAATAGAGATATAAGCATTAAAATATTATAATTATCCCCATAAGTACTAAAAAGGCATTTGACAGAATTCAATCATTCTTCACAAAAACATTTAATAAAATAGGAATAAACTATATTTTGAGCCAATGGTCATTGGAAAAATACTAGATTCATTTTGCTAAACATGTGTTCTATTGGCATTAGACTCATGGGCCACTCATCCACTAAATTCCAGGAGGAAATTTCCCCAATTACTATAGAAACAAAATATACCTCATGCATTCCCAAATGCCCCCCAACACCGTGGATTTAAAGTAAAAATCAAGACAAACATGCACTATCATCACACCATCCTTAACATATTATTAGAAATGTTGGGCAACATAATTAGAAAAGAGAAAGAAAATAAATGCATGAAAATTAGAACCGAGGTAAACCTATCACTTTTTGTAGATTACATTTATGTACCTGGAAAACCTAAGAGAATTAACTAAAATGGCTACCAAAAAAATAAAATAATTGAGTAAAGTAACAGGACCCAGTAACAGAAATCAATAGCCTATATATATAAACATATGAACACAAACAATGACCAATTAAAAGACATGATGGAAAAAAGAACTTATTCACGTAAGCACAACACAGATAAAATACTTGGATGAAATTAATTACAAATATTGGACACCAAACGAGAAAACTTTAAAACAGAACTGAATGGCACAAAATAATGTTAGAATAAATTAAAACTGTTTTTATAATATTAGTGAGTAGAAATACTCAACAACATAAAGATTACTATTCTTCTTAAAGTCATTTATAAATGTAATATGACCCCAATAAAAATACAAGTTTTTTGTGGGGATAGTTACAAATAGATATTCTCACTCTTATCATCCTATGAAAAAAAATAAAGAGAAATAATAGCTAGGATAACTTTGTGTGGGTGGGGGATCTCTTTAAAGAAAAATGATAGCAGTGTACCCTTATTACATTAAAATATAACCACTTTATATTTTTAAAAAAAGAATAATACAGCCACTAGAATAAACAGAAAGACCAATAAATTAGTATTAAAAACTCCATAGAAGGTGCCCAAATACATATGAGAATTAGTGAATAATAAAGAAAGCAATTCAAATAAGTTGGAGAAAGGCTAGATTCTTCTATAAATGCAGTTTAAATAACTCTAAGCATAGAAATCTTGAAAAAAAAAATAAAGCTGGAATCATAGTTTACCCCATACAACAAGAGAAGTTCCTAATGGACTTAAAATTAACTAAAAAAAAACCAGTAAGTCATTTAAGTACTAGAAAAAACATGGAAAATTCATTTATAAACCTAGATGAAAGAAGGGTTTTCTAACTACTACTCAAATTCAGAAGTCATAAATGCAAAATTTGCTAGATACACTTTTAAAAAATTCCTTCTGTGTGGGAAAAAAACTTTTACAAATATCAAATTGGGAATAAATATTGAAATTCAAACCACAGTCATAGGCTTATTGCCTTAATATATAAAGAGCTCCTAGAAATGGATATGATAAATACTGATAGCTCAATATAGAAATAAAAGAGTGATATGAACAGAGTTTACATAAAAGGAAATAAACAAGGCTCTCAAGAACATAAAAAGATTTTTCAAAACAGATGTTCAACCTGCAGGCAACAGACAATGGCAGATCCCCTCCTGCTGTTTATACTCCTGTGAAGTTCCCACCCCTTGAGTGTGGGTGGAACTTGTGACTTGCTTTAACTAACAGAATATGGCACAGATGATGGGATGTCACTTCCATATACCATTACACTACATGAGACTCCATCTTATTCATAGACTCTGAAGATACTTTCTCTCTTTTTTTTTTTTTTTAACTTTTATTTTAGGTTCAGGGGTACATGTGCAGGTTTGTTATTTAGTAAATTGCATGTCACAGGAATTTGATGTACATATTATTTTGCCACCCAGGTAATAAGTGTAGGACCCAACAGGTAGTTTATTGATCCTCACCCTCCCCTTCCATCCTCAAGTAGGCCCCAGTGTCCCCTATTCCCTTCTTTGTATCCACATGTACTTAATGTTTAGGCTCACACAAGTAAGAACATGTGGTATTTGGCTTTCTATTTCTGTGTTAGTTCACTTAAGATAACAGCCTCCAGCTGCATCCATGTTGCTACAAAGGACATGATCTTGCTCTTTTAATAGCTGTGTAGTATTCCATGGTGTATATGTGCCACATTTTCTTTGTTCAGTCTACCATTGATGAGCATTTAGGTTGATTCCATGTCTTTGGTATTGTGAATAGTGCTGCAATGAACGTACGAATACCTGCGTCTTTGTGGTAAAACACTTTATATTCCTTTGGGTATACACCCAATAAAGGGATTGCTGCATTGAATGGTAATTCTGCTCTGAATTCTTTGAGAAATTGTCAAACTGCTTTCCACAAAGGCTGAACTAATTTACATTCCTACCAGCAGTGTATAAGCATTCTCTTTCCTCCACAACTGCACCAGCATCTGTTATCTTGTTGACATTTTAATAATAGCCATTCTGACTAATGTGAGATGGTGCCTCACTGTAGTTTTGGTTTGCATTTCTCTAATGATTAGTGATGTTGAGCATTTTTTTAATATGCTTGTTGGCTGCATGTATGTCTTCTTTTGAAAGGTGTCTGTTCATGTCCTTTGCCCAGTTTTTAATAGAGTTGTTTGTTTTTTGCTTGATTTAAGTTTCCTATAGATTCTGGATATTAGACCTCTGTCAGATGTATAGTTTCCAAATATTTTCTCTCATTCTGTCGATTTCTGCAGAGACTTTCTACATTGCAGAATAAATAAGACAGCCTGTTGGAAGGCCCATGTAGTAGAGAACTGAAGGCAGCCTCAAAAGTGGCCACCAGCTGATAGCCAAGAGCCAGAAAGAAGCCAGAGCCTCAGTCCTACAACCACAAAAAATATATTTCTGCCAACAATCTGAGTGACACTGGAAATGGACTCTTCTCCAGGCAAGTCTCTAGATAACAATTCAGTCCTCACTGACACATTGATTGCAGCCTTACAGAGAACCCATTTAAGCTATGCCTGGAATCTGGAGCCACAGAAACAGAAAGATACTAGATGTGCGTTGTTTTACATCTCTACGTTTGTGGTAATTTTGATGCAGCAACATAAAATGGAATACAAGCCTAACATCATGAGATAACTACAAATTAAAAGTAAAATGAGACAGTATCCATTACCATAACACAATCACAAAAATCAAAACCAAAACGTTTCTTAATATACACTTTTGCTGAGGCTTTGAGAAAACATACCCTCTCATATATTGTCAGTAAGAGGGCCAACTAGTGTAATTCCATATGAAGGGTAGTTTTGCAATGTCCATAAAAATTATAACTACTTTTTGTCCAAGTGATTGCAGTTCTTGGAATTTATCCTACCAGTACACTGGCTCACAAATACTGTGCATTATATTTGGGGATTATTTATAATAGCAAAAAACAGAATTTATTGGGGGTTATTACAGCAAAAAAAAGGGATCATTCTAATTGTGTGTGATAAGAGACTGATTAAATAGATTATGGTACACTCATAATAGAACACTATTTGGCTATAAAAAATAAGATAAAATAAATAAATAAACAAGGAGGAGACATCTGGCCTCCAGAACAGGAAAAAAGCTGAACAAACTGCAAATAAACAACTTTTCTGAGATACATCAGAGATCTGAGGTCACAGGGCAAATCGTTAAACTGTCACCCAAAACTGGAGAGAGAGGAGAATACAGAGAATCAGACTTAGGATAGCAGCTATAGCTGGAACCTGGTAGGAACATTCAAAAGGTAATTGACTAATTAGTGTAGTCTGAGCTTGGACTAGCTTGAGATATTAAAAATCCCTGGTGCTCAGCCTTAGGAGGACCCCACACTTTCATGAGTTTTACCTTCAAGAGCCCCAGTAGGTTACCAGGGTGAAGATCCGGTAGGGGAAATACTGCTGATCTGTCAGTTTAGGCAGGGGAAAAGTAACCATTTTGAAATACACCCAGAGCATTCTATTCTGATTAGTGAAGATCTATCCTCAATGGAAACTATTTTATGGGAGCCCAGCTAACTTCAGAGGTGAGAAACACCTCTGCTAGCCTTCCTGACTCACCTAACCAGAAAAAAAAAAGCCAAGATGCATTTGTGAATGTTATAGAAGAAGGGCATAGGTCCACTAAAAGACTAAGACTTAAACATAGGTATATAGAATGCTTCCCCACATCCCAAACCTTACCATCACATCAACAGGGCTCATGTGTAATAATGAGGGAGTATAGCTGAAAGAACTGCAAAGCTCAGACTGTATTTAAGAAGGAGTATCTCAGCAAACTCAGATACACAGGGAGACAAAAGCAAGGACACTACAGGAAATTTTAGCTATTGCAAGCAGTAAACCCAGCCTAACTCTTAGCCGGATCAACATAAAATCTCACATGAAAGGGTTGTTTACTTCAGTTCCTTTTACCTAATATACTATATCTAACTTTCAAAAACATTTAAAGGCATGCTAAAAGGCAAAAAAATATAGCTTGAAGAAACAAGCCCAGTATCAGAACCAGACTCAGATACAGCAGAGATTTGGGAAATATCAGACTGGGAACTTAAAATAACTGATTGGTAAGCTAAGGACTCTCACAGAAAAAGTAGATGACATGCAAGAAGAGATGGGTAATGAAGGCAAAAAGATGGAAACTTAACTGGGTGTGGTGGCTCACGCTTGTAATCCCAGAACTTTGGGAGGCTGAAGTGGGTGGATCACTTGAGGTCAGGAGTTCAAGACCAGCCTGGCCAACATGGTGAAACCCCATCTCTACTAAAAATACAAAAATTAGCTGGGCATGGTGGCCCACACCTATAATAGCAGCTGCTCAGAGGCTGAGGCACAAGAATTGCTTGAACCCAGGAGGTGGAGGTTGCAGTGAGCCGAGATTGTACCACCGCACTTCAGCCTAGGAGAGTGAGACTCCATCTCAAAAAAAAAAATTAAAAAAACAAAAGAGATGGGAACTTTAAGAGGGAATTTTTTTAAGGGAATAATAAAAATCACTGTAATAGAAATGAATAATGCCTTTGATGGGCTTATGTGTAGACTGGAAACAATCAGTGAACTTGAAGATATGTCAATAGAAACTTCTCAAACTGAAAAACTAAGAGAGAAAAAATTTAAAAAGAAGCAGACTATCCAAGAGCTGTGTAACAGTTACAAAAGATTACGCACCTCCTGACCATCATCTCCCTCAGGGACTTTCAGTTGAGCTTGTTGTTCCCACGTTGGATTCTTTGGCATTATACCCAGCTGGAGCCAGCCCTGGAGAGCCACATGCCAGGGGGCCTTAAAACCTGTGGGACTTCTACAAGCCACCAACTCAAGAAGAGCAAAACTGAAAACTAGGAAAAAGATTTTCAAAACTGAAAACCAGGCAAAAGCCCACAACAGAAAAATTGAAAGCAGAATGAGGTTGAGAAGTGGGTCCACACAGAGGGAGAACTGGGATGAAGATGAGAATCTGATGGGCAAGATGAGGTGAGAGGCAACGAAGCTGCTGAAATAAAGGTGCATAAGGGAAAAGACGGGATTATGGAGAGCTCAGGTGAGACGTCACTTAGTAGTAGGCAGAACACATGCAGTTCTGTTTTGTTTTGGTTTTGAGACAGAGTCTCACTTTGTCACCAGGCTGGCGTGCAGTGGCACGATCTCAATTCACTGCAACCTCCGCCTCCTGGGTTAAGCGATTCTCCTGTCTCAGCCTCCTGAGTAGCTGGGATTACAGGTGTCTGCCACTATGCCCAGCTAGTTTTTGTATTTTTAGTAGAGATCATGTTGGCCAGGCTGGCTCGATCTCCTTACCTCAAGTGATCAACCTGCCTCGGCCTCCCAAAGTGCTGGGATTACAGGAGTGAGCCAGCGCACCAGGCTGGGAGCACATGCAATTCAGTACAACAGTCAGAAACCTAGATTCTAGTCCCCCCACTGCCAGACCTTGGGTAAGTCACTTAATCTCATGTGATTTTAGAGTCACATGACCTTGGTTAAGTCACAAACTCCTTGGTTCTGAGTAATCTTATCTATTAACCGAGGAATTTGTGTTAGATCTGTATTTGTCAGAAGGCACATAAATGTTAAGAGGTACAAGGGGAAATGGAGGGGTTCACAAAGTTATGGCATAAAAATGCCGCATCTTGGATTACTTTTATATAATGGAACAATTTTAAACACTTTAATCCAGAGAATAATGGAGATGCTATGTATCAAATGCAAAATTTGAACTGTTTTAGGAAGAAGCATGAGAATACAAAGAAATTTTATTCATGGTGAGGCCTCTGTAGACTTTTCTGCAAAATGTGTATGGAATCTCTTTTTGCTACTCTCTACTATTTGGGCCCCTTCAGTGGACATGTATGAGAAAGAATGTCTACAGTATTAGACTCTTTCCAGCTTAAACAAGAAATTTTAAAAAATGAGTTTAGCATAATATGTTAAATATGAAGTATACTAATAACAGTGTTCTGTCTCTTTGAAATAAGTAAAATAATAACCTTTAGATGGCAAAAAAAAAAGATTACATACCTGTAATGAGAATACCAGAAGGAAAATAACAAGAAAAGATCAGAAGAAATAAAAGGTAATAAAGTAATAAGTAATAGTGAGGTGATAAGGAGGAGAGTTTTCCAAAAATAATGACAGACTTCATAAAGATATTATACTCAGATTGTAGAAAATCAACATAAAGAGAAAATCTTGAAAGATACACACACAATGTGCCTATGGTTTAGTGTCCATATATAAGTGAAATTAAATTAATGATCTATGTATATTGCAAACTCTAGGGAAAACAATGAAAGAGTTTTTAAAACAAGTATAAAGGATAAACTAAGATAGGAGAGAAAACGAAATTATAAAATGTTCAATTAAAGCCAGTGAAGGCAGAAGAAAAAGTGGAAGACCAAAAAGAAATAAATACCAAGGGTAATGACTACAAAATAGTTATAAATGGGACCAATGTCAATACAACTATATCAGTAAGTATTTCAAATGTTAGTGGTCTAAATATACCAATCCAAAGACAGAGACTGTCAAAATGGATTTAAAAAAAAAAAAAAAAAAAACAAGACTCAATTATATGTTGTCTACAAGAAATTTACTTTAAACATAATGACACAGAAAGATGAAAAGTAAAGGGATGGAGAAAGATACACCATGCAAACACTAATCAAAATAAAGCAGGAGTTGCTATATTAATTTCAGACAACACAGACTTCAGAGAAAAGGAAATTATTGGAGATAAAGAGGGACATTATATAATGGTAAAAGGGTCAATTCTCTAAAAAGAAACAGTAATTCTTAACATATATGTGCCTAACAACAAGACATCAAAAAAAATATGAAGCAAAAAGTGATAGAACTGCAAGGAAAAATAGATGAGTCCACTATTGTAGTTGGAAACTTCAAAACCCCTCTCAGTAATTGACAGATCCAGCAGGGAGAAAATCTGTAAGGGTATAGTCAAACTGAACAGCACCATCAGTCAACTGGATCTAATTGACATTTACAAAATACTTCATCCAAGAACAGTAGAATACATATTCTTCTCAAGCTCACATGGAACATTCACCAAAATAGGCTACATTATGGGCCATTAAAATACACATCAACACATTTAAAAGAATAGAAATCATGCAAAATATGTTCTCAGACCACAGTGGAATTAAACTAGAAACAAGTAACAGAATGATAGTTGGATACTCCCAAAATATTTAGATATTTAACACTCTTCTAAATAATCCATGAGTCAAAGCATCAAGAGAAATTTTTAAATATTCAAAATTAAATGAAAATACAACTTATCAGAACTTTTGGGATGAAGAGAGGACCCAAGATGGCTGACGAGATGCAGCCAGGAAGAGCTTCTCCCACTGAAAGACCACACCATCAAGAAGAATGGCACACTCTGAGCAGATCTTCAGAAGGAAGCCATTGAGAATGGATAAAGGGAGGGCAAGTACTCTGGGCTGAAGAAGGAGGAAGCTGGGAACTCTGCACAAGATTGCCAAGCACCAGGACTCACTGCTAGCCCTGCGCAGCTCCTGGGGAAAGGATGAATTAAATAGGCATGAGTGGCCCACTTTCACCACAAACCTCCAGAATCCTAACTGCAGGAGACCTCATGATCCCCACAGACATCTGAGCTGGCAGGAAGTGCTGCTCAGAAAGTTGCCAGGAGCAGGACTCCAGCCTTGAAGGAGGCCAGAGGGTATGACATGGGAATGGCCGAGTGGAACTCAACTAGGAATGCTCATCCCCCAAGGCTTGTCACACTCCTGTAGGTGGCTTTGGCCTTTGCTGACTGTAAGAAGTGGACAGGACAGGGATATCTTGCCATGAGATGGGACCAGTATGATCTGAGCAGCCCCCCTACCACCACCCAGGGTTCCTGCCTGGCTGCACCCACTTGCAGCCTCAGATGCCCAACCGGGGCACTTCCTAGTGGCAACTACCATAGCTCTTTCACTGGCATATTCCACTTAACCATCAGAGAGCTTTTTACAGATGGGTCCCCCACAATGAACATTCGCGTGTAGTCTCTCCATGTTGCTTTTGCCAGCATGTGCACGTTTGCAGATCTCATTGTCATCACCTCACCTCCACTAGTGCATATGCACACAGATCCCACCACACCAACACCACAGGCGTACACACACAAGCATGGACCCTGCTGCCATCATCCTAATGAAGTGCTTTTCCTGGCAGCACAAGCTCCCCCACTTCAGCCCCCCACATTGAAGTGCTGTTGCCACCAGACTGCGAACACCTTGGCCCCTTCAGTGCAGCAGTTACTTAACCTTGAGCAGCCAAACAAACCCATGGACATGGTCCAGGCCCTTTAGGGTTATAACACACAGCTCAGGAGTACTGAGCGGAGATTTGGCCCTCTAAAACCATCCAGAAATATAGCCAGTCATCTAAACCCAATTTATATTACAGACAAATCCTCCAGAGCATCAAAGACTATAAAGGCAAAAGGCACCACCCAAAGAATAGCAATTTCAAAGATTAAAGGAACATCAGCCCACACAGATGAGAAAGAACCAGCACAGGAACTTCGGCAACTCTAAAAGCCAGAGTGTCTTCTTACCTCCAAATGATTACAACAGCTCCCAAGCAATGGTTTTTAATCAGACTGTGAAATGACAGAAAGAGAATTCAGAATCTGGATGGCAATAAGGATCACTGAGATCCAGGATAATGTTGAAACCCAACTGAAGGAATAAAAGAAATCCAGTAAAATAATTCAAGAGCTGAAAATGAAATATTCATCTTAAAAGGAAAGGACCAAACTGGTGTGACAGAGCTGAAAAATGAACTGCAAGAATTTCATAATACAATCAGAGGTATTAACAGCAGACTAGACCAAGCTGAGAAAAGAATTTCAGAACTCAAAGACTCTGAGATGGGTTCTTCAAATCAATTCATTCAGAAAAAAATAAAGAAAAAAGAATTTTACAAAACGAACAAAACCTCCAAGAAGTATGGAATTATGTAAAGAGTGCAAATCTATGATTCATTGATGTCCCTAAAAAAGAGAAAGGGAGCAAGTAAATTTGAGAATATTGCCCACAAAAATTTCCCAAACCTCACTAAGAGAGGTCAACACTCAAATTCAGGAAATTCAGAGAACCCCTGCAAGATACTACACAAGACAACCATCCCCCAGACACAGAGTCATCAGATTCTCAAAGGTCAACATGAAAGAAAAAAACACCCACAAAGAGGACCCCATCAGGCTAACAGTGGACCTTTCAGTAGAAACCCTAAAAGTCAGAAGAGACTGGGAGCCTATATTCAGCATCCTTAAAAGAAATTCCAACAAAGAATTTTATATCCAGCCACACTAAGCTTCATAAGAAAAGGAGAAGTAAAATCATTTTCAGACAAGCAATTGGTAAATGGAATTCATTACCACCAAACCTGACTTACAAGAGGAACTTAAGGGAGTGCTCAACATGGAAATGAAAGACAGTTACTGACCACCACAAAAACAAACTTAAGTACAAAGACCATGGACACTATAAAGCAACTACACAATCAAGTCTACATAACAACCAGCTAATAACACAATGGCAAAATCAAATCTGCACATATCAATATTAACCTTGAACATACTTGGGCTAAACACCCCACTTAAAAGGTATGGACTGGCAAGTTGGATAAAGAAGCAATTGTATGCTGTCTTAAAGAGGCCAATTTCACATGCAGTGACACCCATGGGCTCAAAGTAAAGGGATGAAGAAAGACCTATCAAATAAATGGAAAACAAAGAAGAGCAGGGGTTGCTACTCTTATTTCAGGGGGAAAAAACAGACTTTAAGACAACAACTATCAAAAAGAATGAAGAAGGGAATTACATGATAAAGGGTTCAATTCAGCAAGAAGACTTAACTATCCTAAATATATAGGCAGTCAGTACTGGGCACCCAGATTCATAAAATAGGTTCTTAGAGACCTAAGAAGAGACTTAGATAACCACACAACAATAGTGGGAGGCTTCAACACTTCACTGACACTATTAGACAGATCATCAAGGCAGAAAACTAGAATTTGAGACCTAAACTCAACACTTGACCAAATGGACCTAACAAACATCTGTAGAACACTCCACCCAACAACAGAATATACATTCTCATCTCCTCATGGCACATACTCTAAAATCAGCCACATACTTGCCATAAACAATTTTCAACAAATTCAAGAAAACCTGAATCATACCAACTACACTCTTGGATCACAACACAATAAAAATAGAAATCAACACCAAGAAAATTTCTCAAAACCATACAATTACATGGAAATTAAATAACTGACTCCTGAATGACTTTTGGGCAAATAATGAAATTAAGCCAGAAATCAAAAAATTCTTTGAAATTAATGAAAACAAAGATAGAACTTTCAGAATCTGTGGGACACAGCTAAAGCAGTGATAAGAGGAAACTTTACACCGCTGAACACCCACATCAGAAAGTTAGAAAGATTTTGAATTAACACCCTAACACCACACCTATGGGAACCAGAAAACCAAGAGCAAACCAACCCCAAAGCTAGCAGAAGAAAAGAAATAACCAAAATCAGAGATGAACTGAACAAATAATATAAAATGGAATATAAAAAACCATACAAAAGATCAATAAAATAAAAAGGTGGTTCCTTGAAAGAATAAATAAGATTTATAGACTGCTGCCTAGACCAATAAAGAAAGAAAAAAGAAATAAGATCCAAATAAACACAATCAAAAATGACAAAGATGATATTATGACCATTCCTACAGAAATGCAAAAAAAAAAAAAAAAAACCCTCAGAGACTGTTATGTGTACTACCCACACAAACTTGAAAACCTAGAAAAAAATGGATAAATTTCTGGAAACATACAACCTTTCAAGATTGAACCAGGAAGAAACTGAAACCCTGAAAAATTAGCTGGGCATGGTGGCGGGCACCTGTAGTCCCAGCTACTTGGGAGGCTGAGGCAGGAGAATGCTGTGAACCTGGGAGGCAGAGCTTGCAGTGAGCCAATATCGCACCACTGCACTCCAGGCTGGGCGACAGAGCGAGAATCCGTCTCAAAAAAAAAAAAAAAAAAAAAAAAAAAGAAAGAAAGAAATTGAAACCCTGAACAGACCAATAACAGGTTCTGAAATTAAATAGTAATAAAAAAACTTACCAACCAGAAAAAGCCCTAGACCAGATAGATTTACAGCTGAATTCTATCAAATGTGTAAAGAATTGGTACCATTTCTACTGAAACCATTCCAAACAATCAAGAAGGAGGAACTCCTCTCTACCTCATTCTATGAGGCCAGCATCATTCTGATACCAAAACCTGGCAGAGACACAACAAAAAGAAAAAAACTTCACACCAATATCCACGATGAACATAGATGCAAAAATCCTCAACAAAATGCCAGCAAACTGAATCCAACTACACATCAAAAACTAGAAACGAATAACAGAAAGATACACCAAGATTAGGTAGGATTTATTCCTGGAATGCAAGGTTGATTCAATGTATGCAACATAAGCAATGTATGCAAATCAATAAATGTGATTAATCACATAAACACTAAAATCAAAAAACACATGAACATCTCAATAGATGCACAAAAAGCTTTTAATAAAATTCAACATCCCTTCCTAATAAAAACTCTCAATAAACTAAGCCAATCAAAGAAACATACCTCAAAATAATAAGAGCCATCTGTGACAAACCCATAGCCAACATCATACTGAATAAGCAAAAGCTGGATGCGTTCTTCTTGAGAACCAGGACGAGAAAAAGATGCCCACTCACAGCACTCCTATTCAACATAGTCCTGAAATCCCTAGCCAGAGCAATTAGGCAAGAGAAAGAAATAAAAGGCATCCAAATAGGGAAAGAGGATGTTTAACTGTCTCTCTTTGTAGATGATATAATTCTATAGCTAGAAAACCCCATAGTCTGCCAAAAGCCTCCTAGATCTGATAAACAACTTCAGCAAAGTTTCAGGAAATAAAATTAATGAACAAAAATTAGTGGCATTTCCATATACCAATAACATCCAGACTGAGAACCAAATCAAGAATGCAATTCCATTCACAATAGCCACACAAAAAAACAAAATACCTGATAATACAGCCAACCAGGGAAGTGAAAGATCTCTGCAATGAGAATTACAAAACACTGCTGTAAGAAATCAGAGACAACACATATGAAAAAACATTTCATGCTCATAAATAGAATCATATTGTTAAAATGAACATACTACCCAAAGCAATTTACAGATTCAGTGGATTCCTACCAAACTACAAACAACATTTTTCAAAGAATTAGAAAAAACTATTCTAAAATTTATATGGAAACAAAAAAGAGCCTGAATATACAAAGCAATTCTAAGCAAAAAAGAACAAAGCCAGAGTCACATTCCCTGACTTCAAACTATACTACAAGACTACAATTACCAAAACAGTATGGCACTGGGACAAAAGCAGACACATAGGCCAACGGAACAGGTTAGAGAACCCAGAAATAAAAATGAACACCTATAACCATCTGACCGTTGAGAAAGTCAACCATAAAAAGCAATAGGGAAAGGATTTCCTATTCAATAAAGGATGCTGGGACAAGTGGCTAGCCATATGCAGAAGACTGAAACTAGACCCTCTTCTTTCACCATATACAAAAGTCAATGCAAGATAGATTAAAGACTTAAGTGTAAAACCTAAAACTATAAGAAACCTAGAAGAAAACCTAAGAAATATCATCCTGGACATAGATTTCATTATGAAGACTCCAAAAAGCAATTGCAACAAAAACAAAAATTGACAAGTGGGACCTAATTAAAGAACGTTTGCACAGCAAAAGAAACTATCAGCAGAGTAAACAGGCAAACTACACAATGAGAGAAAATATTTGCAAAGCATGTATCCAACAAAGGTCTAATATCCAGAATCTATGTGGAACTTACACAAGTCAACAAGTGAAAAACAGCCCCACTAAAAAGTGGGCAAAGGATGAACAGACACTTCTGAAAAGAAGACATACATGCAGCCAACAAGTATATGAAAAACTGTTCAACATCCTCAATCATTAGAGAAATCCAAATCTAAACCACAATGAGATACCATCTCACACCAGTCAGAATGGCTATTATTAAAAAGTCAAAAAATAACATACTGGTAAGGTTGCAGAAAACAGAAAGCTTACACACTGTTAGTGGGAATATAAATTAGTTCAGCTACTGTGGAAAGCAGGTTAGAGATTTCTCAAAGAACTTAAAACAGAATTACCATTCAACCCAGCAATGTACACTTATGTTTACTGCAGTACCATTCAACCCAGCAATGTACACTTATGTTTACTGCAGTACTATTCACAATAGCAAAGACATGTACTCAACCTAGATGCCCATCAATGGTGGACTGGATAAAGAAAACGTGATACATACACATCATGGAATACTATGCAGTCATAAAAAAGAATGAAATTATGTCCTTCACAGCAACATGGATGTAGCTGGAGGCCATTATCTTAAGCAAATTAATGCAGGAGCAGAAAACCCAATACTGCATGTTCTCCCTTCCAAGTTGTAGCTAAACGCTGAGTATACATGGACACAAAGAATGATAAACACCAGAGCCTACTTGAAGGTGGAGTGTGGGAGGAGGGTAAGAATTAAAAAACTACATTTATGCTCACTACCTGAGTGACAAAATAATTTGTACACCAACTCCCATAACACACAATTTACCCATGTAGCAAACATGCACATGTATCCCCTTAACCTTAAATAAAAGTTGGAAGGAAAAAAATGTGGGATGCAATGAAAGCAATGCCTAGAGGCAAATTATAGCAACTCCATATATTAGAAAAGAAGAGAGATCTAAAATCAATAATCTAAATTTCTACCTTAGATGCTAGAAAAAAGATCAAATGAAATACAGAGTAAGCAAAAGAAAAAAATACTATTTAGATCATAAATCAATGAAATTGCAAACAGAAGAACTACAAAATCTAAAAAAAATCAAAAGCTGGTTCTTTGAAAAGGTCAATGAGAGTTATAAACCTCTGGTCTGGAAAACCAAGAAAACAAGAGAGAAAACACAAATCAGAAACAAATATCAGAAATCAAAGAAAGACCATTGGTATTGTTTCTGTGGACATTAAAAGGATAATAAAGGAATATTATTAATAACTATATGCCTTCAATTAAATAACTTAGAGATGGACCAATTTCTTGAAAGACACCATCTATTAAACTTCCAACTCACCCCAAAAGAAATAGACAATGTGAACAGACTTATCTATAAGAAATTGAATCAATAATTAATAACCTTCCAAAACAGAACACAAAGCCCAGATATTTTACTGGTGAATTCCAGTGAGATACCACTACACACCTATTAGAATGGCTAACCTCCCAAAGACAGACCACACCAAATGCTGGCAAAGATGTGGAAGAACAGGAACTCACAGTCATTGCTGGTGGGAATGAAAACTGGTGCAGTCACTTTGGAAGACAATTTGGCAATTTCTCCCAAAGCAAAACTTAGTCTTACATGATCTAACAATTACACTAGTTAGTATTTACGGAAATGAGTGAAAAGCATGTGTCTACATAAAAACCTGCAAATGAATGTTTATAGCAGCTTTATTCATAATTGCCAAAACTTAGAAGCAACTAAGATATCCTTCAATAGGTAAAAAGAAATTGGTATATCCATACAATGGAATATTACTCAGTAATAACCAAAAAAAAAAAAAAAATACTAAGCCACAAAAAGTCATGAAGGAGCCTTATATGCATGTTATTAATTGAAAGATGCCAGTGTGAAAAGGCTATATATTGTGCGATTCCAACTAGAGGATATTTTGGAAAAGGCAAAACCATAGAGACAGTGAAAAGATCAGTAGTTGTCAGAGATTTGGAGTGAGGGAGGAAGGGAAGAATAGGTGGAACACACAGGAGATTCTTAGGGTAATGAAACTGTTCTGTTTGGTACTGCACAAGAATGGATACATGACATTATGCATTTGTCTAAACTCATAAAAGTGTACAGCACACCAGTGATCCCTAATGTAAATTATCCCTAATGTAAATTACTACTGATAATGTATCAATACTGATTTGTCAATTGCAATAAATATTTCCACTCAATTTTTCTGTAAACCAAAAAACTTCCCTAAAAATTGTCTATTAATTTTTTTAAATAATGAGAAATCTATATATTTATATGGAAAGATCTATCTGATGCACGGATAAGAGGAAACAGCAAGGGTAGAACAGTGTAAAAATGTGTTGCTTTTTACATAAACATAGGGGAAAATAAATGTACATTCATATTCACTTGTTTATACATAAAAAGCATTGGAAGAAAACCTACAGAACTAATCACAGTGGTTACCTGTGAGGCTGGCTGTCGAACTGACTGGAGGAGGGAGAGTTATGAAAGAGAGAATATGTGAATCTATGTCATTTGATTGTAGCATTATTTATTTTCTAAATTATATTTTTTTAAAAAAACAAGCCCCTCAGAAGGTTTGTCTGAGCTCTGGGGAAAGCTGCGCTTGAATGTCCTAGAACTAATATTTTTATTTAACACTCTGAATAACTCTCCGGAATTTACCCTATAGAAATTCTTTCATGTGTGCAGAAACTACAGAGATATTCACTGCAGCTTATTTGTAATAGATGAAATTTTGGAAACATCTTAAATATGTGTCAACAGTGGAAGTGGTTAAGAGAATAGTAATGCAGACACACTAGGCACTGCGATGCATCAGTTAAAAAGAATAAAGTAACTTCGTATGAGTTGTTGAAAACATCCATGATTTATTGTCGAGAAAAAAAATTAAGTTGCAGAAAAACATGGACAGAAAACTTTGTAACTATAATATGATTTTGTTTGTAAATGTAATAAAGATCTGGAAGGATACACAACAAACTGAAAACAGTGCCTACCTCGGGGGAAGTTATAAGGGTAGGAGGGGAGTGTCCTGCTTTTTACTCTACTTCCTATTGTTTGACTTTTTTTCTTTGCAACTATGATGTATTGCTTTTTATACATGAATACACACATAAAGATTTTTAAAAACCCAATGGAGTGTTCCTGTCCAGAAGCAGCAGCCATCTCAGGGACTGTTTGTCATTACCTCTATTCATTTCTTTCGGACCAGGAAGGGCTAAAGGAACCTCAGTGTTCTCTGTAGCATTGTTAACTGGGGCACTGAATCTAACTTGCCGTACCCTGTAATTGGATCCTTCCAGTAAAGCTGCCTCAATAAAATGTCCCAAGTGCAGCAGCCAAGTGTTTAGGAGGCACATAGGACCTTGGTGGCAGCCTTGGAGGTAGGGGTGGGAGCCTGGGCCTGGGGCCTGGGTCTAAAATGCTGTAGGAGGCATGCATTAAAGTCCCAGCAAGCTTAACTAGCAACAGAGGGGCATGTCTGCATTTTTCATGCAGGCTTAGAGAGACTTGTTTGCAAGGCTCAGGATCCCTGGTGAGCAGTTTTCTGTGGCTTCAGTTACAGCACAATTTCAAAAGTATTAATGCAATGAGACTTTCGTATAACTACATTAGGAAAAGGAAAAAAATTAACTCTGGTTTCTCCAGCAGGCATTCACAACTGCTATAATGAATATATCACAAGAAGGAAGTGATTGTCGATAATTATCCCCTATAATCCCATCTCATGCAGTACCAAAAATGATAGGCAGAGAGGGGCCGGCGACTTCCTCTTTGCTTGGTCTGTAAGCACGATGTAAGTTCCATTCATATGGTCTTTCCTTTTATTGTTTCATCTCCCAGGGCCCATGAATTCTCTTGTGATCTAAAGAATAAGCTCTCTATCACGGTCATTTTTTGTTTTAAGGTTTCAAAACCCAAGAGCTGAATCCAGATGTGGCCTTTTAAGTCAAGCCAGCCTGGAGTCACAGACTGTTGGTGCCTAATGCTTGTCTGTCTCAGTTCTCCTCCTTCACACAGGTGGAGTAAAGGTCTTCAGACACGAAATTACATGGAGGTGTCAGTCACAGAGTAGGGACCTGAATTTTGGCCTCCGGAAATTCCATTCCAGATTTCTGAAGCCATGTGTTTATTTATTCATATCCTCACTCATTTCTTCATTCAACAAATTCTTATTGAGCACCTACTATGTACAGAGAAGGATAGCGTTATAATTTAAAGTGCTAACTTTGGAAACAAATTGCTTAGGTTTTCATCCTAGCTCCAATGCTTATTACCTGTGTATCCTTTATGGAGTTACATAACTTCTCTGTATCAGGTTCTCTATATTTAAATGGAAATAATGGTGGAACCTACCTCGTAACGTTGTTGGGAAGACTAGAGGAGTTAATATATGGAAGGGACTTAGTATACAGTATAATGATTGCTACTGTTGTCACATTTTTATCATTATGTACCAAACATTATCCAGTGGATTTGGAATACAATTACGAACAAAACAGACAGGGACTTACTTTCATAATGTGCATTGACTAGTGTGGAAGAGCTGGGACTTAATCTAACCAGGATGGTCAGACAAGGCTGACCTGAGAAAATGATGCAGTTCTGAAATCTAAAGGAGTTAACTAGGCTAAATGGGAAGGGAAAGTTTTTTGAGTGAAGGAAAAAGAATGTGCAAAGGTTCTGAAACAGCTGGAGCATAGTTTTTTTAATAAAACTGCAATACTATGTGTGTGGCTGCAGCATAGATGTCAAAGGCAGGGCAAGATGAGGTTGAGTCCTGTTAAGTGTCGCATCTCCTAGGGCCTTGCAGACCACTTTAATGGGCCATCGTTATCCTAGAAATAATAGGAAGGCATTGGGGGGCTTTAAGCAGGGAAATGCCATGATTAGATTTCATTTTAGAAAGATCTCTCTGGCTGCTAAATAAAGAATAGATTGGAGGAATGTCCTTTCTCAAATATCCAGTGTCTCTCTTTGTTGACAATCATGGTAGATAAAGGGAGGGCATGCATCCAGGGAAAGAAGTCAGTGATTGTCTTCACAGAGAGAGGTGCAGAGAGGTTGGGTGGTGGGAGAGGGCCAGATGGGAGGTAAATTTTGCCTGCTTGCCAACTTAGAGAATGGCACAGCCAGTCGTTCTTCTTTAAATGGTCACCATATTGAATAGCAACAAGAATAATTTTTTAAAGCAAAGGAAACTCATTCTGGACACCTACAGCAAAAAGGGAATTTGTTAGAAGATGTGGAGGTATCCTAGGATCAAAGGGAAGGCTGCAAAACCAGGCTTAAAATGAACAGAGTCCAAGCAACTCCAAATCATTGGTAGAGGAGCCAATGAGAAGAAATCGCTACCCCTCTGCTCCTCTTCTTCCCTGCCCATTGTTTTGGAATGGATGCTAAGCAACTAAAACCCAACAGGTATCCACTAGAATATTCAGTCATGGAAGCATCTTCCTCTCCTCACACCTAATCATGTCCACCACAACCTCTCCCAACTGTCCCCAACACATCCCCTCAGACCTGACAGTTTTCACCACTCTTCCAGTTTCCTTGCCATCAGATCCTTCTTTGTAAATGATAGCATGCAGGGGTGCCTCCACATTCCACCCTTCAGTCATGGGCCCCCACTTTGTTTCCAAATTTCTGTTTTGCTTTCTGCTTCCTGATGGTAAACACCCCTCTGTATTTTGAACTTTTTAAAGACAGTAACCTAATTGCTGGCTACGTTCAGGGATATGTGGTAGGGTCAGAGAAAGAGCATTAGGTTTGCACATAGAAAACGAATTCTGGCTTCCGCTCACTAATTATGTGACCCTAAATAAGTCACTTACTCTCTCTGAGCCTCAGTGTCCTCATCCATAAAATAGGCATGACAACAACAGTTATTTCACAGATTACGGGACAATCAAAAGAAATTGTGAATGTGAAAATGCTTTAAACCAGTGGTTCTCAATACTGGCTGAGCCTCAGAATCTCTTGTTGTTTTGTTTCTTAAAAGACAGATGACTTTCCCAGACCTACTGAGTCAAAATATCCAAGGGTAAACCTCAGACAGCTATATTTCTAAAAAGTGTCTAAAGTGATTCAAATGTGCAGGCAGAGTGAAAAACACATTCTGGATGTAACCGTTTGGACGCACACTGCTGTCCAGCAACACTTACCCACTGTGGTCTGGCTACTATGTTCTATCCCTTCTCCCTGCTGTTATTCCTAGGCATCTCCAAACCATCCTCTGCTTAGACTTCCTGGGAAGCCTTCAGTGATTGTAAATCAGACACATCAGTGCTCCGTTTGAATACCTTCAAGTGCCTCACAGTGTTCTTAGGATGAGGAACAGATGATGACTTGAGGCCCCGCAGGATTTGGCTGTGCCGACCTCTGACCTCAACCCCTCTCACTCCCTCCTCTCCTTGTGTTCTGGCCCACAGTTCTTTCTGGTTCTCCAACACACCAGGTTCCCTTTCCCTGGGGTCCTTTGCACTTGGTGACCCTCCTGTCCAGAATGTTCCACTCCAGACCTCTGAATGTCTGGATCTTTCTTAACGTTGAGCCAGAGGGAGACCTACCAGAACATCCAACCTCAATTACTCCCTCTCCACCTGTCACCTTTCATTCATCACGGCACCTGATTTATTTTCTTTAAGTCACTTAACCTTCTCTGAGATCATTCCTTTATTCATTTTCTTATTTCTATACATTTTTCCTGGCTAGAATGTAAGTTCTGCAAGAGAGGGATATTTCAAGTATAGGTGATTGATTTATCTGTAGTACTAAGATTGCCTGGCACATAGTTATAGGTGCTTAGCAAATTAATCAGAGCATGAATAAATAAATGCACATTTTGTTATCTAGGGCAAAGGAGAACTCATATCTTGCCATCCCCCAATGGTTTAGCCAAGCTATAAAATGACCAGAATTTCTACTTTGATTCAGCTTCCAGTTGCTGAATTGCAACTCCCAAAATTCACAGCCAAGCACTATCAGGTGACCATAGACTCCAAAAGGTATCATAAATTGCTTCATATGTGTTCTTCTGGGGCTTAGGCAATGAACTTGATATTTACTGTTTGGCAAAATCTTTCTGTTTTACTTTGTTGGTAGGTGTAAGTTGATTTTTGCAGCCAAAAACACCTCTTTCTGGCTGGCTTCCCTGTTTTTCCTCCTTTTACTAGCATACCCTGGAGTAGTATAACCAAGCTGAGGTGAGTTATGTGCAGGGAAATGGGCCTTAATGAATAGAAAATCCATGGAATTCATTTGATGTTAGCACATTAACACTCTTTTTGCCAAGTCTTCCAAATTTCAACTTTTCTGCACAAAAAATAAAAATATTGGAGGAAGGTATATCTCTTTTAAGACCGTGATCTTGGAATTACATAAGCAATTCTATACCCTTTTTTGTAGTGAAACGTGGTCAAAAGCAGTAAACCGTCATCAACGAACCCCAGACCCAAATGTCAACAAGCCCCGTTGGTATAATATATTGGCAGGGGCTTAGGCCATGACGTCAGGTATACTAGGTGCTGTGGCTTACTGGCTGTGGATCTGGGGCAAGGAACTTAGCCTTCCTAAGTCTCAGGTTCCTCATCTGTAAATTCAGGGCCATAATAGCACCTGTGTCGTATCATTAACCATCGTTAGGATGAAATAAAATAGATGTCAGGTGCCTAGCATATTACTAGCATGGAGTAACCATTCTAGGCATATTGGCTGAAAACTAAATAAATTAACTAAATAAGTGTCATTCCACTGTCTCTCCTTTTTAGATTCCATTTCCCTACCATGCTCTTCCATGCTATGCTCCCCTTCAAGAACGCTGAATGATAGGATCGATTTGGAGAGAAAAATAGGCCCAGTTATAATTGGGGTCCAGCCTGGAGCCTGGTCTCCTGAAAAACAACTATCATTTTCACATCAGAAATGTCCTGATGTACTGTAGAACATAGTCTCTCACCCACCAAATAGAGATAATAATATACCCTACAGGCTGAATGTGGAGTCGAATCATTCTCACGAATCTGTTTCCTGTAAGATCTTTTGCCAGGTTCTGGACATATTACATTAAAAAAGACACAGGCCCTCCCCCACAGATCTCACAGACTCACTTCAAATCTCAATTCTGTCTCTGCCTGGCAAAAATGTGAGCAAGTCACTGGGCTTACTGAGCCTCAGCTTTGTGCTTTAGAAAGGGATATCTGGCCTCCTACACCCTCTGTGCTGAATGGGACTTCAATCAGATAAAGCATTTCTAGTGGTCAGAAACCAACTCTGGATAACTTAAGCAGAAAGGTATTTTTAGAAGGTTATCAGGTTACTCAAACTACCAACCCAAAGGCTGGAAAACACACAGTATCCAAGGGCCCCACAGCAACTTGCAAAAGGAACGCCTGCACAGAACATAGTCACTGCTAGACACCAAGGCCCTCACCACAGAAAGTTGCAACCACCACCATGAATAATTAATTCCCTCCAAATTTACATCCTGGCTCACAACCCAAAGGCCCAGGGAGGAACATCCAGTTGTCTGAGCCTAGATCATGAGTCTACTCTGCAGCTGCCAGGGATTGGGGAGAAGGAAATCGAGACACTGTCAGTTTCCAAAGTGGGAGGCAAGAACTGCCTTCCTCCATGCCCTAGGTTGGAGGGGTATGTGGGTGCTGAGCAGTCCCCCAATGCCAAATACCCACCGAAGGATATGAAAGTACTTTGCACACCACGGATAGCTGTGTCTTTCTGAATCATGCTGACTGGGCAGAGTTCAACCGCCTATGAATAGGGCTGATGAGGACCAAAGACCTAAGGAGCACGTTCATTGTGCTTTAAAAGAAAGAAGAATGAATTATCCATACTCAAAAGAGATTTACTGTAAGAGCCCATGGGTATTTCCTAGAAAAATTCCAATAGTTTCATGCTGTTAGGACAAGGCATTTGTGTAACTTCTACAGGGGAAATGGCTTAGTGCTTTATTCACTAATATCAACCTGTCATCTCGTTACTATTGATCAGCACTGGCTGGCCACCGGCATGTTGGGAAGGAGCTGGTTCCTCAAAGGTCGGCCCTGACCTGAAAATCCTCCTGCCCAGTGCCAGGTACTTTCTGAGAGCTCCACAAAATTCTCCAGCCAATGGTGTCTTCGCCTATAGCCTCCTCTCCCTCAGAGGGTGAAAAAAAAAAAAAAGAGTGGCTCTATGTATGAATTGAGAGAGGTATTTTAAACACTGCTGGGCACAGCTGCCTTCACTCAGTAAATATATTTGTTACACAGTGCCAGGAAATTGTGAAGGAGAGAGCAGAAGAGGGAGAAACAATAGCTATCTTTGGAGCCTGAAGTCTTGCTTGGAGTCACTCACCACCCTGGCACCATGCCAAAAGCATGCTTTTCCCCACCATCTCAATCCTCCAACGTACCCCTGCATCCTTTTATAATAAGCAGCCTTGAGTGCTGTCATTTAATACCCATACACAGGGCTCCCCAGAGCTTGAAAACTCTTGCAACTGTCTCCTTGATAGGCATCTAAGAAACAAATGAGGAGAAAGGATGTCTAAAGGCTCCATTAACATTGTTAGGTTAGAAACGTTGACAATAAGTCGATTCTTTTTGACATGACTGTCCTGGTAATGAAGGGACATTTCTACATGACTCTTCCTAATGTAAGATAAGATATGGATGGCCTCTGATTTTTCTGACACATGTCCAGTATATCAAAGGGGTGGGGACTGGTATAAGAAAATGGGTTGTTTCAGTGACACATTAATAGGAGCCCTGGTTGGGAGATTAATGATAATGCTACCTTGGGCTTGAGTGTTCTGGCAGCTCACCTGGGAATGTAAGCTGGAATTCCTAGAAGAGGGGGTTAGAAAACCCAGGGGCCTCCACGTAACACCCAGATGAAGTTCCCTCATTTGCCCACAGAATCCTAGAAAACCACAGGCAGGAGGGGAATTGTCCATGCTCTAGGATGGTATTTTTCGTCTGCCTCTGGCTGGGTTATGGGTGATAATTAGGTGGGCCTGGTTCTGACCTGTCAAAAAGAATGGATCTGCTGAGATTGGTAGCAGACCCCTTGAGGAGGCAGGAATGAGGCTGTTGGGACAGTAGACTAGCCGGGCTGGCCAGGAGGCTAGAGCAGGGAAAGCTGGCTCCCATAATTGGACGAGAATAGAACAGAGACTCCGGAAGCAGAAGTTGAAAGACCAGCAATTTCAGCATCCAGTGATCTTTCCCCAGACACTGAGCCTGCCCCGTAGAGCTCCAGGAGTTCTTAGGAGGTCACATTTGGTACGTAAAAACAGAACTAAACAAAACCCAGCCTCTGTGCTCCCAAATCACCTCACCCTGCCCTACTTTTTCCACAGCCTTTAACCACCTTCCAACATATACTATAATTTACTAGCATGTTATCTTAGGCGTAGATAAGCCTCAAGGCATGGCTCTTTGTTTTGTGTTCCAAGCGCCTACAACAATGCTGACATATAGTAGGCACTCAATGAATACTTCCTTAATAAATGACTGACTTTAAAAATTGCTAAAAGTCAAATATTTCCTTTTTTTTTATTTTTTAAGGACAGAGTCTCACTCTGTTGCCCAGGCTGGAGTGCAGTAACACAATCATGGCTCACTGCAGCCTCAAACTTTTGAACACAAGTGATCCTCCCACCTCAGCCTCCCAAATAGCTGGGACTACAGACCATACTTAGCTAATATTTTTATTTATTTATTTTTGTAGAAACGAGGTCTCACTATTGCCCAGGATGGTCTTGAACTCCTAACTTCAAGCAATTTACCAAAACACTAGGATTACAAATGTGAGCTAACACACCTAGCCATCAAATGTTTCTCCATTGAAAAACAAAATTATAAAATTAGTTAAACTTCTTTGGCAACTTAACCACATGATATGAATAAGAGATGTTGTTACATTATTATTAAATTTTAAAATCATCAAAAAGATGCAAAGAAAACAGCAAGTACTTGGGAAAAGGTGAGCATTCTAGGGAAGGCACTAGAAGCAGAAGATTGATAGGTTTGCCCTATGAACGATTGCTTATGCATTTTGGGGCTTTAACTCCCTTCTTGGTAATAATACAGACAGTTATGGTACGAATGAAAGTAATACCGTCAATGTTTATGAAGTTCTGATAATGTCCCAGGCCCCAGGGCAAAACAGTTTAGCTGCATTATCTCACCTAATTCTTAAAGCAACATATTAGAGCAGTTGCCATGATTACCACTTCTGTTTTACAGATGAGGAAACTGAGTCACAAAGCGGTTGAGTAATTCTCTCACAATCACAGAGTTATAATAGTACAAGGCAAGGCTGGGCACATGAACTCCAAATTTTCTGATTCTGAGCTCCCACATCAGGCCCTATGTCATAACTCCTGTTTCTCATTCTCTCCTTGCCTCTTTGTCGATCACTTTTCCTCTAGTCCACACTGGTAAAAGGAAAAACCTAAAAAGGTGAAGTCATTGTAGTCTTAGGAAGGAGAAAGGTAGAGTCAGCTATGTGGACACATTGCAGAGTACTCAAATTTGCTTTCAACCAATCTCGCTCTTACCCTCAGAACACATAATGCTAAAGATGCAACTAGGAGAGTTGCATGAACTTGAAAATGCTCATTGGACTCCTTTCTTTAATCAATTTAATCTCAAAGCGTTAAGAAAATACTTTTTATCAAATAGCCCAACCCACCAATGAACTGTGTACCTGATCTGCCTCCCTTCTCAGGCTGCCTCGTGATTTATTCTGTCACAGCCCCACCTCAAGCCTCGCAGGGCAGATGGTGCCAGATGGTAAACTTATAACAACTTCTGCAATCAAACTGCGGAGAGGTTGCCAAACTCCCTTCCTCTGATCCCTAAGAGTCACTGGAAGATGCCTCGTGTGCCCCATGGGAGGGAATGTGATGGGGAGGGGTGTACTTCAACCAGAATGTGGCTCTGCTTTTATCCACTTCACACCTTGAATTTCTGAACAAGTTTGTTTCTAAAGGCTCATCTGTAACAAAAGAGAAGAATATGAAATCACAAGATAGAGAAACACAGTTTATTAAAAGGAGACCTTGGTTCACAGTTGAGAAAATTGGGTCCTGGTTCCTCCCCTGCCATTGCCTTGAGCAAATCACTTAACCCCTTGGGACTCAGTTTTCTCATCTGCAAAATGAGGAGATTTTGTATCAGTATTAGTTAATTAGTTGTGACAAATGTACTAAAGTGACGTTCACAATACAGCAAACTGAGGGTGGTGTAAACGGGAACCCTCTGGAATACTCTTACAGCTTTTCTGTCAGAAACTATTAAATATTTTAAAGTTTATTAAAGTTAAAAAAAAAAGTTGAGCCTCATAAAATCCATTTCAGGGCTTTTTTTTTTTTTTTTTTTTTTTTGAGACAGAGTCTCATCCTGTCATGTTGTCACCCAGGCTGGAATGCAGTGTCACAATCATGGGTCACTGCAGCCTTGACCTCAAGTGATCTCATGCTTCAGCCTCCTGAGTAGCTGGGACCACAGGCACACACCACCATGTCCAGCTAATTTTTTTACGTAGAGACCGGCTTGCACTATATTCCTAGGCTAGTCTTGAACCCCTGGCCTCAAGCAATCCTCCCGCCTCAGCCTCCCAAAATGCTGGGATTACAGAAGTGAACCACTGCACCCAGCCGATATTCCAGCTTTAAAATGCACCTGATGTTATCCATTCTTTAAAGAAAGCTACCTCGGTAAAGTTTTCAAGTTTCTTTGGTTAAAATTTCAGTTTGCCATTTATTGACTTTCCACTATACCTGGAGATGCAGAGGAAAACTCTAAATTCTGGAATGTTTTTTGATATTGGTTTATCTTATAAAATCAAGTTCGTCTGGATCCTGGAGGCACCTAACTTTGGGCATCTTCTGTTGTAGAGTCTTGGGATTTTTTTCAGCCATCCTTACTCCCTGGTCTTATATATACTTACTATATTGGTCTACAACACGTACCACAACTATGTGTATGCAGTGTACACACACACATATGCACTTACACACACACAAACACTAAACTAAAGTTAGATAGATAGGTCAATATTTTAGTTTTACTGTCCTAATGTTATAAACCTGTAAAGTCATGCTGGTACTTTAAGTAGATGAAGTAGACAGTTCAAAACTTAGTTAAGTTTAAAAAGAGAAGTCGGTCGGGCGCTGTGGTTCAAGTCTGTAATCCCAGCACTTTGGGAGGCCGAGATGGGCGGATCATGAGGTCACGAGATCGAGACCATCCTGGCTAACACAGTGAAACCCCATCTCTACTAAAAAATACAAAAAACTAGCCGGGCAAGGTGGCAGGTGCCTGTAGTCTCGGCTACTAGGGAGGCTGAGGCAGGAGAATGGTGTAAACCCGGGAGGTGAAGTTTGCAGTGAGCTGAGATCCGGCTACTGCACTCCAGCCTGGGCAACAGAGCGAGACTCCATCTCAAAAAATTAATTAATTAATTAATTAATTAATTAATTAAAAAAATAAAAAGAGAAGTCTTGGTTGTCAAAAATAGACTTTTCCATATCAAATTTCAGCCTTTGGGTTTCACCATAGTCTCCTTTGTTATTTCCAGATCACTGATCAGCATATGACTATATTTTGCTGGTTCCCAACCAACATCGCCATGTAAGAAGTTTTTGTCAGAAAACTACTGATGTTCACAAATGATTTTAATACACATTGGGGTTTTGAGAGTATACAACAACAAGGGCAGTATGGTATGTTGGCTGCAGTGTTTATTTCACTGAATAAAATGAGCAAGTGTTTGCTTCTTAGCAATGCTTTCTGTTTCCCTTCTTGACTCCAAATGCCTTAAGGATAGCTAATGACAATACTATCTTGGGGGCTTCCAAAGTCCCCCAAACACTTGATTCCATGGGGCTTGGACCAATCTATAAATTGGGTGTTTGGAACCAAATTGCACAGCTATCACTGACTAGAGTGGCCATAATGAAATCGTAGCTACTTGACCCGCTTACTTGAAAGGCCTTTAAAAAAAAAAGAAAATCCATTAATCAATTTGTTTCTTGAGGCAACTTAGCAACAGGGATCCCTGCAGTAAATTGGGTGCTTTTGCTAATGAGCAAGTTGGATTGAATAGTTAGTTGCATCAACTTAATTCAATTTTTAGGCTATTGATTTTCATGAGGAAGATTCAACACAACCTTCCCACCTTCCTACAGACATACTTTTCCCATTGGTGATACGCTATGTTTCACAATTGTCCCAATGGAATATGTCCAGAAGACTATTTCATCATGTCAAAAATTGGGGGAATCTGTGGCAAACAGAACTTCCCGTTATTATGAAACCAAGACAGAACAATTTCTAAGCCCCATACTTCGAAGATCAACTCATTTTTTTAAACTCATATCCATTACAATGTTCTCTAATTATATCTTCTGTATATACCCTCTACTCAAGAATATTTGGGTTGAGCTTCGATTTATTTCTTCATTAATTCACTTCTTCAACAATTTTTTTATTATCATACTTATGTTCTAGGGCACAAGTGCACAATGTGCAGATTTATTATATATGTATACATGTGCCATGTAGGTGTGCTGCACCCATTAACTCATCATTTACATTAGGTATATCTCCTAATGCTATCCCTTCCCCCTCCCCGCCACCCCACAGCAGGCCCCAGTGTGTGATGTTCCCCTCCCTGGGTCCAAGTGTTCTCATTGTTCACTTCCCACCTTTGAGTGAGAACATGCGGTGTTTGATTTTTTGTTCTTGTGATAGTTTGCTGAGAATGATGGTTTCCAGCTGCATCCATGTCCCTACAAAGGACATGAACTCATCCTTTTTTATGGCTGCATAGTATTCCATGGTGTATATGTGCTACATTTTCTTAATTCAGTCTGTCACTGATGGACATTTGGGTTGGTTCCACATCTTTGCTATTGTCTTCAACAAATATTTATTGAGCATTTACTATATCCATGCACAATACTGAGTTATCCAAGTACAGTGCTGAGGATGAGGATACTTTGGTAAATAAAAGAACCGAAGATCTGCCCTTAGGAAGCTTAGCTTCTACTGGGGAAGACAGATAATTTACAGGTAAATAAACACATGCATAATTACCTAGTGTGGTAAATGCTATGTTGAAAACTAAAAGAGAAATAATAGAGAATAATAGGAGTGAACCAACTGATATATGTTAGGGAATAATTAAAGTTAATACGTAATGAGTATTGCTCTGAGTACATATATTTTCTTATTTAAGCTTCTTAACAATCCTACGAGGTAGATATGTAATAACCTACATTTTTAAGATAAGGAAACTGATTAACAGAGAGTTTTCAAACTGATTAAGGAGTTTGCCCAAGGACACATAGTTAGCAATTAGCAGGTTCAAATTTTGACCCCAGCAGACCTGCTCCAGAGTCCACACTCAACCACTGCACCATACAGTCTTTTTGGAGAGATGTTATTTACTCTGATAGCTGAAAGCTTGCCATGAGGCACCCAGACAAGAAGCAGGGGCAGAGCATTCAGCAAAGCTGGAATGGTGTGCATGATGTTCCAAAGACAAGTACTCTGCTGGCGTTCTAGGAGGCAGGCCAAGCTGCCACATGGGGGGTGAGAGATGAACTTTATCTTCTGCACGTGTACAATAGAAACATTTTAAATATGTTTTTTAAAACCATGTCTATCAGTCTCAAACCAGAGATTCTAAAACATCCCCATTGAAAGTTGTCATAAATGGGGTCATCAAATCACTGAAAGGATAATCCTGGCCTCCGAATCTCAGTGGTACATGCAGAGCTTCTCTCGCGCGCTGCAGGGAGAGCCCTTGAACCATTTTATTTGACCTTGTAAGACTGTTTAGTGTCTATCCATAATCCCAACTTTGAATTTCTTGCGAGCAAGACACCATCATATTCATCTTCATAGCCTTAGTCCTAGCACAGCCCGTGGTACAGAGGAGGTGTCCAATAAAGGAGGAAAACATGGCTAGGGACTGGATGCATGACAGTGTCTCATGTACGGCCTGCAGTCAACAAACGTTTCAGAAGGGGAAGATAAAGGCTTGTGTACATCTGAATGACGAGGCGGTGGGGGTCAGGGCACAGAATCACCAGCTAGAGTGGGGCAGGTGTGAAATCATCTGAAAGTTCAAGACAAACACCCCCACAGCTAACTGTAGGCTGGATTCATAGGGGCAACCAGCTCAGTTCTCGGTTTCCCTCTGCCCAGGGAGCACTGTGTTTATGAGCCTATTCAGCTGCTGGGAGTTCCAGGGGGAGATGACTTCAGAAGTGTGATATTTAAAAGCAGGAGGAAAGAACGGCTTGGTAAGGATGCTGGGCCTCTATTTATTCCACTCCGTATGCCAGGCTCCAAGACTTCTCGGCGGATTCCCATTTGTCTTTCTCCTGTGGAATATTTCAGATTTACAGTGCCATCTGTTAAGGAGCGTGGGCCCAGGCGGCACAGTTCAGCCCAAGGCCCTTCTGCTGCCCAAGGCCGGGAGGTGGCCCAGAGCGGCTGGTGCCAGGCTCGTGACTTCCCTGCCTGAGCCAGGCTGAGCAGCCTCCAAAGAGTGATGGATTAGGACCCCGACAGGGCTACCTCCTCTTATTCCTGCGTCTGGATTGGTGGCATAGGCGCGATTTCTGGTCCTCCTTGTTTGTCTGCGTCTTGCACACTCTCACTCACGTTGTTGAAAACAGTCTCCTGGCTTGGATCTGGGCTCCCTGGGCTTTCGCTCTTCCACCTTGTACATTAACTCCTCTCTCTTCTGGCATTTTCAGAAACTGCTTTTGCCAGGGCCCTAGGGGGTGGCTGCTGAACTCTGCAGCTCTGACTAAGGAATACACCGTCACAAAATTACTAGAGTATCATTCAGACAACAAAGGGCACAATGCTTCAAACACTCAGATGCTGTTTTGGAGTATTTGGGGTCTACCCATTTGTCCCATTTTACCCAGGAAAGCCTTTGTATTTCGAAAGCAAAGCTATCTGCCTACCTGGAACTGACACATACAAATGCACCCTGGCTCCTTTTGCACAGCAGGCACCACTGCAATCAACAGGCCATGTGCGTGCCCTGGAATTTGCAGTCGGGCCATCCTCCAGCATCCCAGGCTGGAACAGTAACCAGCGGAAGTACAGGATTGATGGGCAGGAATCTGCTCTGTCATTCAACTTGCATCACCTCCTGCCTGAACAGCACATTCATCTTTTCAGAGGGCTTTCCTGTGCCTATGCTTCTTCTAATTGGATCTCATAAAACCCTGGGCAACGCACAGAGTGGATCTCATCACTCCCACTCTCATTTGACTGACAAGATTCAGGTAGGGCATATGATTTGCCCAAGGTCACACTTTCCTTAGTGGCACATGATCCAACTCATCATAATCCAGCGTTCTTCCCTTCATATCATATTTTCACTCCGCTTTCCAATAATAAAATAATGGTGCTTCCACCAGTACCACCCAATACACGACTAGACACTTTTCTTTGTGATTTGCTTTGGGATGTCAAAGCCTTAATTCGGGAGTATGTTAGTAATTTTAGTAATTCACACTTAACCAGTTTAGAACCATATTAGAATGGACTCGCCCACTTTGTCTTAAACTATCTATGGAAAAAGAAAAAAGTGCGGGTTAAACAATTTGCTAAACCACCATCACCACAATAATGACTGGAGCAGTTAACATTTAGTAAGTGTCAACCCTATACCAACATCTCTTCTGCTTTTCACGTACTTCAGTCTCAATGAGTCCATATGGTGGATAATATTGTTTTTACCATTTTACAAGGAAGAGAATCGAGGCACAGAGAGCTCAGGTCACTCGCACAAGGTCCCACAGTTACTCGGTGGCTGAAACAGGATTTGAACTCTGAACTGCAGAGGCTGTACTTCTAATTGATTTCACTACAAATCAGATGAGATTCTCAGAAGGACAAAGGGAAGTTGAGGGAGCACATAGTTAGACAACAACAGGAAAAACATAATGCCAAGAACTCTTAAAGCTCAGTTCTCAGTACATGATACCCTAAATATAAAAGGTTTTTCTCTTTTCTTTAAAACAGGCCCTGAGGAATTATGTCTCATATCTCTGAAGTCAGAGAGTATTACTGAATTACTACATTACCTGTTCTGTACTCAGGCTCTCACTCTATGGTCACCCTGCCCGTCGTGTGTATGTTACATGTTCCATAACAGTCATTTAAAAATAGATGGACCCTTTGGCCAGGCGAGGTGGCTCAAGTCTGTAATCCCAGCACTTTGGGAGGCCAAGACGGGCGGATCACGAGGTCAGAAGATCGAGACCATCCTGGCTAACACGGTGAAACCCCGTCTCTACTAAAAAATACAAAAAACTAGCAGGGCGAGGTGGCGGGCGCCTGTAGTCCCAGCTACTCGGGAGGCTGAGGCAGGAGAATGGCGTGGACCTGGGAGGCAGAGCTCGCAGTGAGCTGAGATCTGGCCACTGCACTCCAGCCTGGGCCACAGAGCAAGACTCTGTCTTAAAAAAAAAAAAAAAAAAATAGATGGACCCCATCACACAGTCTGTTTACAAGAGATCTCAACCCTCTTTCCATTTGCTTGTTTAAGATTACAACTTCATCGGTGTAAGCAAAATATGGGCTGAAGAAGTCATGAGATGTGATCAAAAGCCAGTGGGCCAGAAAAGGCAAATACGGCTGTACAAGTTGCTCATTTCTGTGAAAACAAATAAAAATTTAAATGTAACAATATCAGCAGTTTCCTTTAGTGGCCGCAGAGATTGTCTCTGCACTTCCTTGGCACAACAGACATTACATTTAAGCTCAACTCTGAGATACGCAACTGAGTCTGAAAACACTGGTACCCTGTGTGGGACGACATTAAAAGGACAACCAATCTAGGCTCTACAGAAACCATTCAAAACTCCTAACAATTCCTCCCAAAATGCAAACGTACTAATCACTAGCCTGGTCCTATGTTTAACAGGTTCTCCCCAAACATATACTTTACATATTTTTGCTAAGATGTGAATTAACATACTCCTTTTTTGACTTTATTAATCAATGGAGACATAATTCTGCCAATTGCTATGAAAACTGAAAACCCATTGGAAAATTCTCAGTGTCCCATTCAAATCTTTGCAAAATCTCAAGCATTTCTCTCAGACTTGCTTCTCTTTAAAGTGAAAAAATGACAAGAGAAAAGCAGATGTAGCTGATGTGAGATAATTTATTATTTTTATAATCCTTAGATATGCAATTCATCTGTGAAAAGCAATGGTTTGAAGAATAGAGGGACCCTTGGGATAGGCAGGATGATTCCAAGGTAGGAAAAACAAAGTATACTTCTAACATGGAAAGTTTGTTTGGTCGGTTGTTGTTTTATTTTATTTTATTTTTTTAGTGAGCCAAGACCAGGATGCTTTTATTTAACGGAATGAATTGTGATAGAAAGAAATAATAAAGGAAATATTAGAGTGTATTATATGTAATAAGGGGATTTGCTTCAATAATTAACACATATATGAATGTTGGGATGAAATTTTAAAATGTATTTATTCCTAGGAGTTACAGTGGAAAGTCTTAAGACTATTGGTTTAGACAGACTGTGGAGATTTAGAAACTTAGAAGCATAATAGACATGCTTATCAATGTCTACTTGAACCACAGCTACCTCAATAGAGCCCGCCTCACCCAAGTCTGCATGACATTACTCCATAATTCTTTTTTTTTTTTTTTTTTTTTTTTTGGCGGGGGCTGGAGGCTGGGGTCAGGGGTGTATGTGCATGTGTGCTACCTGGGTAAATTGTGTGTTATAGGGGTTTAGTGTACAGATTATTTCATCACTCAGGTAATGACCATAATAGGGTTGTTTCATTTTTGCTTGTTGATTTGTTTAAGTTCCATACAGATTCTGGATATTAGACCTTTGGGTATTAGGCCTTTGTTGGATGCATAGTTTGCAAATATTTTCCAACAGTGGAGGTTTTGCCAACCAATTCTTAGGAACCTGAATTCCAAACACAACATGAGTTTGTGGCCTCACCCATGAAACTCAACTTCCCAGTTATAAAGAAAAGGGGGATTGTAGAGACTCATCATTAAGCAAGTTGACTCCAAATCCAATTTTGATGATTTAAGCATAAATGCATCCACAAGCTGAGGATTAAATGTCCTTTAACATATGCCTAAATTTAGAATACTAGAAAAAGAAGCTCAAGGAAAAAAATGCCCTTTACATTTCCTTCTCCCAAATGCTTCAGTAAATAGTGTCTTAAGACATTTAAGAAGTAAAGCACATGACCAACAATTTACTGACCCCCCAAAGATCTTGTTCTTGCAAATACCTAAAAGCTAAAGAGAAAAGCTTGAGAAGGAAAAAAAGACAGAAAAAGAAAAAGAAGAAGAAAGGAAAAATGAAGCAACAGAAGGAGGGAGGAAGGAAGGAAAATAGGGAGGCAGGGAATGGAGGAAGGGAGGCAGGGAAGGGAGGCAGGGAGGGAGAGAGGAAGGAAGGAAGGAAGGAAGGAAGGAAGGAAGGAAGGAAGGAAGGAAGGAAGGAAGGAAGGAAGGAAAGAAAAAGAAAGGAAATAGAGGAAGGAAAGAAACAGAGCTCCTCTGAAATCTTACTTTGGATTGTGAAAGCATAAGAATCTTGACAAAGTATATTGTTTTTTATCTGTCATCACCACAAATCTGTATTTCAAGCTCAGAACTAGCATATTGTTTTCATTGAGTGGGATTAGCAAAATTTGTTTCCAGGAAAACTTTAAAATGAGCCCCATGTTTAAGTCTCCATCGGTTAGGTCATAAAGAACAGCAATCAATTCCAAAGTCTGATGGCTGCTCATGGTGTCATTTGCTGCTTCACATCTGTTTCACTCGGAAGTGACGTTCCCAATTGAGTGTGTTTTCGGCAAGTTCCCCGTTAAATTACTGCAGTTTTATATGGAGATCATTGTGTACATTTCATGAATTCATGTAAAGCTAAAAGAAATGGACACTTTCAAGCTTTACAGTTTCCAATCTGATATTTTCCCCAAACATAATAGGACAAGAGGTGGAGGGGGAGTAGAAAAGAGGAATGGCTAGATAGCACGTCTTTCAAGAAAATATGGCAAAAAGGAGGCTTATTTTTAAGTTGTAAAAGTTCTGGACAGCTTCCCATTACAGATCATTATAGCATAAAGTATTATTGTTCTTTTTACAGAGGCTGGCTCGTTTTTATTCTCTCCTATAGATGCTTGGGCTGTTAGGTTCCAGCAGTCTGTGGTTTCACAGCTTCCTTGGCCAGCCAGGGCAGATGCTATAATTCTGTGTTGCTTTCCTAAAGACAAAGGTAGGAAGCTGTCAGCCTTTCCCCAACAGATGGGAGGCATGACAGTGCCCATCTTCACACACTGGTATGATCATTTCTGCCCAGCAGTGAATTGGTTCCCACCCCACTCCAGAGCTGGGCCTGGTGCAGTGGGAATTTCAGGTCAGAGGTAAAAGCAAATGTTTCTGGAGACACAGAAGAAGGGAGGGAGGGTTTAATCTCAGTCCTTCTGATTTAGAGTCCCGGGGTAAATGCTGCTATAACAAGGCTCCGAACCAACAACAGGATGACATAAGCTCTTCCATTTCTAACCCAGTTACCCACCAGAACCGAAAGCGTCCTGAAGCTCATGATGTATAAATTTAATTTCTCTTTTATGGCTGCAGCAGTGTTTTCCATGATTTATAAATCATTTGTTCGGTGATTTCTTTGAAATCTTTGCCTCATTTATGCTCTTGACCTCTTGACCTCCTGATACATTTATTTATGCCAGAGATCTCTTTGCAGTGGTGCAGTTTAATGTCATTTGCCTGAGACTGGGTGGCTGACAGGCAAAGAAACAAATACGAATGCTAAAGGAGGTTTGAGATGCAAAACTGTGTGTTTAAAAAGAAGGATAAACAAAGGAAAATATGAACACTTAAAACATATTCCTGCACTATTGATTTATTGCTGGAACTCTCTATTTATTGAATACTTTATGGGTATCTGATTATATGGCAGTTGATGGGGCAATGAGAGAATACTGATCCTCACAGCAAAAATATTTGCTATAAATGTCATGACATGCCTTGTCTATAATATGATTCTTTCCAGATGGTTATTTTTCAAGTTTCAGAAATGGAAAAATATGCCTTAAGACAAGCATACATAAAAATGATGCCTTTCTCCTTTGTCTCTTTTTGATTTTAGTTTATTAATACTCTGTTGTTTACCATGAAGCAATGTGCTAAAGAAATCTGGTCAGAATGACATCTGATTAATTGGGCAGGGCATTTCCTACATAGCTCTTTGCTGATAACCCAGCTGTCCAAGAACCATTTCATTATAAGAGATGCAGAGGCAGGCGACAGTCACAAAACCACTGGGAAGCTAGGTCTGCTTTAGCAGATTGGCACAATTTATATCACTGGTGCTCAGAACCCAGAGGGCTCGCATAGCCCAGAGCCAAGGACAGGCTCTGCCTCTCGGGACAGCCTGTGCTCATTGTTGAAATGTCATGAAGAACATGGCTCCTCTAACTCCTCCTAATCCATTTACCCGATGCAGAATTAGTTACTCTGATTTTATATATATAGTGAAACACACACGCACGTGTGCGCACACACATACACGTAACCAGATATTGTATTACAGATGCTTCCAGAGGTAAAATATAATATTCTTCTAGCTGTTACAGTTAACAATACACTAATGTTGAGCAACCCATTGTCAATGTTTCAGAAGGCTAAGTGTTTCTGCTCTTCTGGCTTCTCTGCTTTATGAGAGAGAAAACACATCATTTACACATTTAAATTACATAAATTCAACGACTGTGCATGAGCTGGTATGGGGAGTGAATAATGAGAGGGAGAGAAATAACAATTTAAATAGTGTGTGTGATTTTGCCCTCCATTCCACTCAAGAGACACACACATCCTAATGATGGTGAATCAGGCTGCAGGAGTCAGTGGTTTCCTCCCCTGGTTTTGGCTTCCTGGCGCCTCCTACTTTGTGAGCCTCCCGCCATGCTGGGTATGGGTCAAGAATAAAGCTGACTATATTGTCTGTTCACCTTACATGTTGATCCCTGACATGACTGCTCTAAAATGGGGTTAATTGCAGTCCATGTCACAGCTAGGACTTCCAGGTGTACAGACAAGGTGAAAGGTACTAAGGAACATCAAGGTGCAAATCAGAGAGGAAGAAGTCCAAAGGCAAAACAGAGGCACCAAATAGGGATCAAGTTCAAGTGAACAGTAACACAAAGGTCGAAGTCAATAGAAGGTGACAAAATGTTAGCACTGGTTATTTCCTGGGTAGTGGCTATTATCTTCTTTATATGTCTCTCCATTTTACAGCTTGTCTGCAATAAGCAAGGATTAGTTTTATGATAAGAAGAAAACAAAGTATTAGGACACTAACTGGCCGGGCATGGTGGCTCATGCCTGTAACCCCAGCACTCTGGGAGGCCAAGGCGGATGGATCACCTGAGGTCAGGAGTTTGAGACCAGCCTGGCCAACATGGTGAAGGCCCGTCTCTACTAAAAATACAAAAATTAGCTGGGTGTGGTGGCAGGCATCTGTAACCCCAGCTATTTGGGAGGCTGAGGCAGGAAATCAGTTGAACCCAGGAAGTGGAGGTTGCAGTGAGCCAAGATTGTGCCATTGCCCTCCAGCCTGGGTGACAAGAGCGAAATTCCATCTCGGGGAAAAAAAAAAAAGACCCTAATCATAAAAATAAAAGCGTTTAAAAAGAGAGAGAGGGCCGGGTGTGGTGCCTCACGCCTGTAATCCCAGCACTTTGGGAGGCTGAGGCGGGCGGATCACGAGGTCAGGAGATCAAGATCATCCTGGCTAACACAGTGAAACCCCTTCTCTACTAAAAATACAAAAAATTAACCGGACTTGGTGGCAGGCACCTGTAGTCCCAGCTACTTGGGAGGCTAGAGCAGGAGAATGATGTGAACTCGGGAGTCGGAGCTTGCAGTGAGCCGAGATCGTGCCACTGCACTCCAGCCTGGGCGACAGAGTGAGACTCAGTTTCCAAAAAAAAAAAAAAGAGAGAGAGAGATTGTCTAATGCAGACTGGGTCTGGAGAGTGCAGAGAAAACGCCAGGACTGGCACTGGGAAGTTCAAGTTCATTTTGCTCTTACTTTTCAGTGTGATCCTGGCTCAGAGCACAGGACCTGGAGTCATAGATGGCTGAGTTCAGATCCCGAATCTGCCACCTTTTGTTTGTGATTTTGAACAAGTCACTTAACCTCTCTAAGAAGTAGTGTGCTGGTAAACATGGAACAACCAGCTGTGGAGGGAGGGAATGCGATTTGTAGTACTTGCCAATTTCCACAGATGCAAATGCTCCCACTGTGGCCAGTTTCAAGCTACTAACCTGTGGTCAACCCAGATCACAAAATTCCTAACAGTTTAACTGTTGACTCACCCAAGCTGGTAGAAGCCAGCCCAGCAGACCACCATCTCTGAGTCTCAGTTAACATTACCTGAGTAACTACTCATAGGTTGATGATGAGATTTGAATAACACCAAGCAAGTAAAATGCTTAGCAGAGTCCCAGGCTCAAGAGGAACATTTCAATGTGCAGAATATCACAGAGAGAGGAATCTTCTTATGTACCCGTAAACTACCTTTGGAAACATACATGACAAATTGGTAACAGAATTGTCTCTGAAGAGGAAAGCTGGAAGGCTGGAAACACATCAGAGGCAGTGTTTTCACTGTTTACCTTTGATATCTCTTAATTTAGAATCACAAGTATGTACTTTGTATTCTAAAAAGAAATAAAATTTAAAGTATTGTGTAAATCATAGTAAGAATTCAGTGATTTTTCTTCATAAGGCTGGCGGTGCTAACTGACCAGCATGCTCCCCTGCTGAGACTCACAAGAACTATACAAAGGGCCTCGGGAATATATTAAAACACAAGAAGCTCCCACCTGGGGCATGAAAAAAATTCAATTAGTAGGCTTATGTGAAAGAGATCATAATAGATGACACACCTCCAGTTTTTATGCTGGACTTTAGTTGACCGAGTTAATGTCAAATGTTAACCCTTCTTTGCACAGGGACTACAACATTTGTAGATGGAAGAGTAACAATAATAGTGTCACCATGCCTTCTTGATTTATTGTAAAACCAATATTATAACTATAGAAATTAAATGACAAAAATAGTTCTCAATAATCCCTCTTACTTTTTTTCATTTACCATCCCTTTCTTTTCCTTTCTATCTCTTTTTTTTTTTTTTTTTTTTTTTCTCTTGTCCATCCAGGTCTCCAAACCCTTCCTAGCTTGACTGCTAGATCTTAGCATCCATCCTGCTCCTTCTGAAGGTTCCCTCGCCTTTCCGGACTTAGGACAATTGTTGGGTAGTGGAGGGTTGGGAAGAGGAGGTGGTAATTACATGAGCTTTCACAGCAGCCTGCCTCTCCTGCGGTTGTAGGGCCCCAGGTGTCTCTTTGGTTGCAGTTGGCTCCAACACACTGGCTTCAGAGGGAAAGGAGAGGTGAGCCTCCTCTTTAGTCCTGAATCCTCAAAGCAGATTCAGGACTAATAGATTCAGGACTAATTCCCTCAATTCCCTACAGCAGTATTAGGACCTGGCTCCAACTATTAACAAGATTGTATGTAAAGTCCAGGAAGAACAGAAGGAAACTACAACACAAAGAAAAACCTTCCTCTAGACCTAGTATGAGGCCCAGATACTGCTTCTGGGAACCCCTAAGATACCTCCCAATCTGATCTCAACTGAGAGTGCAGTCAAACTCATCTCCTTTTCTTGTAGTCCAGATTTCAGAGCCATGTCTCCAAGGAAGAAAAGATGTTTTCCCTCAGCCCAGGCCATAATCTTTATTCCTAGGAGATCCATTCCTTACCAGAATGATCAACAGCAGTGATACCCATTCCATCCCAATGCAAACCCCGCTCTCACCCACAACCCAGAATCTGTGCACTTCTCAAAGTCTGGATCACCAGATCTCAAATCAGACACCAACAGTCCAGTCCAGTCCTGGTGTCTTAATTGAGATCTGCCAATCCAGACTTTGAGAAGTGCACTGATTCTGGGTTGTGGGTGAGGGTGGGGTTTGTGTTGGGATGGAATGGGTATCAATTACTCCCAGCCCAGTCTGATTCTCCCAGCATGAGAGGAACACCCTATCCGCATATACTCCTTGTAGTCACTTCCCTGGGAGGCAACAGTTCAAATAATAATCCCCAGGCCACCCCAGATACAGGTAACCAGAGTTAGGGCACAGTGTTGTCTTAGCTCACACCGAAATAAGAAACTGAAGGAGATTTGCTTCATATATAGGGAAAAATGTACATGACCACACAGAGCTTTTGGTTTCCCACCTGTGATTTTGCAAGCCTTCCAAATAACAGCTGGGCTCTTGCTTTACCTATGGATAGCATTAAGACAACTCAGTGATTTTTCTAGAATAAAGAAGCAGTCTGACCTGTGAAGTTTGGAAAGCTGACTTTCTTATGAGACAGAAAACCTTTGCAGCTTTTAAATGACAGGTTATTTTTTTCAAGCTTCTACTCATAAATGTTTCAACATCTTCAGAAACATTTTCAAGCTAGGTCATCCTGTTCCATGCATATAATTATTACAGGCCTATGATCATGTTGTATATAAAATATTGTATTTGACCTTTCTTTACTTAATATGATTCATATGTATTTTCATGTCTCATCAATGCAGTTTAGAATTAGAATGGTGATTTGAGTGTTGTAATAATAAAGATATCAAATAAGAAGAAAGCTGACTCTTTTAAGTGGAAAGGGTGAGAGTCAGAGCAACCTTAGGCAAAATCTGTAAATATATCATTTATTTTTAGAGTTTGCCTCCTCCCTTCAGAGACCTCCCTATGAACAGGAACCTATATCCCCAGCATTTGGCACAGTGCCTAGAGCAAAGTAGGTACTCCGTGTGTTTTTGTTGGATAAATGAGCAATTGAAAAAAGAAGTGAATGAACACTGTTACCTCTGTGACAACCGTGTTCTCCTCTGACCTGCGTTCACCGCGGCATTTAGCTTTCTAAGCACCCCTCCACCATCACTATATTTCTGCAATGGGCTGATATGTTTGTATCCCCCCAAAATCCACACAATGAAATCCTAACCCCCAATGTGATGGTATTAGGACGTAGAGTCCTTGGGGGCATGGGAGGCAGTAAGTAGATGATTTGGGTGAAGCTCTCATGAGAGATCAGCGCCCTTATAAAGGGACCCCAGAGAGCTCTCTTTCTTTCTGCCATGTGAGGATATGACAAGAAATCAGCAGTCTACAAGCTAGAAGAAGACCCTCACCAGGGCCCAACCACACCAGTATTCCAATCTCAGACTTCCAGCCTCCAGAACTGTTAAGAAATAAATTTCTATCATTTGCAAGCCACCCAAGTTATGGTACTTTGTTATAGCAGCCTGAACCAAGACAATCCCCATTCTGTGTCCTCTACAGTTTTAAGGTATTTCCTAAGAAAAGCAAAATTTAAAATCTCCACATCTTAGGAAATACAATGGATCTTCAAGAAGGCCCTTCACTAAGTAGGCCAATGCCTTTTGATGAGCCCGTGGCTTACTGAACCTAGGAAATTGTGGCTAGCAGCACAATTACAGTCAAGTTTGCTCTAGGTCTGTGTTTTGCATTTTTGGTTCTCCGTGTTCTTGTTATATAAGGGTCCTTCAATATTTCTCTGGTTTCTCAGGAGAGATGTTCTCCTAAAATCATGACGAGAAGAAGCATGAAACGTCTCATAGAACCCCAAGAAGAGTGCATCACAAAAATGTGGCGATTCGAGGCATAGACTTTGGAAACCAAAGCACCTTGGTTCAGTTTCTAGAGAATAGGTCTCACTCTCCTTATCTGTAAAATAGGAAGAAATACAATGCTGTATACAAAGTATTTAACTTACTTCCTGGTATGTACTAAGAACCCAATCCATGTTAGCTTTTATTACTAAGAAAAAAAAAAATAACATAGAACAATCAGTAAATAAAGGGCAAGAGTTTCAGGTACTGCTGTGAAACAGTGAAAAAGCTATTTGAGAAACAGACGTAGCTCAAATCATACAATTTACATCAGGGATATCAAATATATTATTTTCATGCCACTATCTTCCCCTTCTATGCCTATGATAGATATCACTAATCAAGCCCAGACTGGCCTCAATCATCTTTTCAAAACTGACTGTATCAATTGATCAGTATTGTCACATGAAAGGAATTCTATTTGCCATTCAATATTTAATTGGTTTCTTCTTTTGCCTATGTTAACATTAGCACAGAGAAGAACACTTTTTAATCAGACAGTTCTGTAAATGCTTTTTAAAAATAGGCATTAGGCTAAACTACTCAGTCATAAACTTCATTCATCTCAGGATACAGTCACTGAGAGCCAACAAACCCATGTTTTTATCCCCAATGCAGAGCATCAATCCCTTACACTGAGGAAGTCCTCAATGAATAGCTGGTGAATTTCACAGTTTCAAACCCTGATGCTGAAGTGTATAAATTCACCCCATTCCAGCTCAATTCCCTCTGTTTTCCTTTCTCTTCACTGCTTCTCTTGACATGCTCTTTGATCAGCATTAACTGACTTCCTAAATGAAGACTAAGTTTCAGGAATCATATATGTGTTCAGTGTTGGACAATACTCTTCGGGAAAGTAAACTGACATTTTATTAGGATATTCATGATCCCAATATGGGGAGCAAGTGAAATCATATGCCAATTCATTTTTTAACAACAACAGCAAAGAACTCAAGTTATAAAGGTATTTTAAGGGATTGTTTTATTGATACAACTCTTTTGAGGTCATTACTCAAGGTCTTTGCCTCCAGGTTATAAAGGAACCATTTAGCTGAGCTTGTGTTTTCTTTTTCAGTTTTATGCCAAATAAATACATGGTCCTAAGGCAAGGTAGCAAGGGACAAGATGATAAACACAGTTTCTAGGCTTCTCTTTAAGAACTTCCATCTTACCTCTGAATTCTGGCATACCAAGGCATGTGCTGGTACATCACAGCTGTGTTTACTTAAGAAAAGAGAACTAGAGAATTATGCATCAAGCCAGTGAAACCGATCCAATCTGGCTAATTCGGGCCCCTAACTTATCTTTCCTCACTAATGTTTACTTTAGAGAAGGCTGAACAACTCCTGAAAATTGTTATAATTACATTATCCCTGTAAATATAGCCTAGGTGACCTATTTCGACCATGCCTTAAGATGAATTAGTTTTATTCTACACATACCAGCAGCAGGGATCGTGAGAGAATCCTGATTAATCAAATCTGGAATGGAAATTCCTAATTCCATGGAAACATAACTGGAATCAATGGTTCAGAGAAGGGGCTCCCAAGTAAGACCACAGTTCCATTCCTGTGGGAATGTGGACAACTGAACTCTAACATTCAAATCCTCAATTCTTCACATGTAGGCTATGGATGCTATAGCCATAGAACTGCTTTGTAGGACTGCTGTGAAAATTAAATGAGATAATGCATTAATCATTTAGTGCCTAACATGATATTAAATAAATATTAGGAAGAAATGTGCTGTTGTTTTCCTTCTTCTTACCTCTGTTTCCTTTATTGGGTAGGAAGACAGATAAACAAAGTTCAAACTAATTTCAGATTCCCATAGCAATAGGAAAGTTCCACTGTTCTTAGTCAAATACTTGCATGTTCCTAAGCAGCAGCTAACAGACATCTGAGCAGAGTTCAGGTCTTGGGACAGAGTGGTTTCCTACTTGGAGTTTTGGATATTCTCTTCTTACAGCGAAAGGAAAAAGACTCAAAACCCTTAAACATTTCCAATGCTTCAGCATAGCTGCAGCATCCTGCCATCACTCCTAAGTGAACCACGTAACATGCATTCTGCATATAAAATTGGGGGGAGCTATATTGGCTTGGATGAATGCAATCCTGTGGTTTAGCAACCCCATATAACAGGCCAACAAATTATGCTCTCTCTCCCGTTCTGTTCCTTGTGTAGCCCCAGGAGAATTGCACCACCGTCAGCTGAAAATCCCCAGAGTGACTGGCTGGAAAGCAAGGAGAATGGCATAGCAAGGAGTAGCAAGAATATTGATTGGAGGGCTGGCTACCTCTCTAATTAAGGAAACCCTACGTTTGTGATTCTGAAGAGCTTATAGCACCAATTTCCCAAATCAGCCCGTACTTGCTTTTCTATCTGATGTCCCCTGAGGTTCTACCAAAGGCTTTGTATTTCCTGTAAGAGAAACAAGCACTGCAGCCACACGAGGTCAGTTTCCCAGTTTGACTTCTGAGGAGGAAAGATACATACTAAGAACCAGTGTCTCAAATTGCTGTTTTCGGGCAGGATAAGCTTGACTGAAGGAGAATGGCAAGTTCTTCCTAGGATGCATATTTACTTAACGTACATCTTCCACCATAGGAAAACCACCACCACTCACTGTCCTAAAAGAAAAATAGGATGATTGCAATCTAAGATATACGATAAGCAATGTTGCATAGAGGTTTAGAGCACCATCTCCAGAGTCAGAGAGAAATGTTGCACTGCTAACTGTTCTATTAACCAGTAAGTTCCTTAAACTTCCTGCTTTCCGCTGTAAAGAAGTACTATAATAGAATCTGCTTAAAATTGGGTTCCTGTGACTTAAATTATATAATTCATGTAAGATGCTTATGATATTGCTTAGTAAATAGTAAGCACTCAAAATATGTTAGCTGATAATGAACTAATTCATGCTTGACAATACTGGGAACAAAGATAAACGTTTTCTACTGAGATCAGTCATGAGCTTAGGCTAGCTAAATTGGAGAATTACACTGAAGAAAAGTGTTAGAAATTAGGTTTATTTGGCCTCCAACTACAAAATATTATGGCTAAGGAGTCTTAAAATACCCTAGTCCTACCATCAAACCACAGGCATCCAGGCATCCTCCCACTGAGAGCTCTGAGGATATATATGTGCAAGTAGTAATTACAGATTACTACTAGCAGAGACCCTAGCTCTAAACCTCAGTGCAAAGGATATCACCACAGCAAAACACATGGCCACATGTGGCTCCAAGACCAGGGGAAATGTCACTTCGCCATTTGCCCAGAAGCAGAAATATCCAATGAACAGCACTGGAGACTACCTCCACAGCCAGCATTAGAAAAAATTTCAAAGCAATCTTCTAAATTAATGTCTTTATTAGCTTTAATAGTTTCTTGCTTCTATTTTCTTTATGTTTTTCTGTTATTGTTTTTCTAACTTAAATGAGATGCTATGCTTATGAATTTTGGCCTTTTTCCTTTTCTATTAAAAACAAATATAATAGAAATTTTGAATTTTCCTCTAGTAACACCTTTCTTATAGCCCACAAATTTTTATATGCAGTGCTTTTGTTATTGTTCAGGTCTAAGAATTTGTTAATTTCCACCATAATTTACCTTTCTGACCTATGAGTTATTTCTAATTTTTTTTACTTTCTATAAATAAAGTGTTTTGAAGACAAGGTTCATTTTATCTCTTTCTATGGTAAGAGAATGAGGTCTGTATGAATCAGTATCTATATGATCCAGATTTTTTTTTTCTGGATGTTGGTTCTTTTAAATTCATTGAAACATGCTTTATGACTCAGCAAAAAGTCAGTTTTCATACATATTTCAAGTTTCATGTTTCATGTTTCATGTTCATGTTACCTCAAAAAAATGAGTATTCTTAATTGATAGGTGACAGTACTATATGTGATACTTACATTAATGTTATTAGTCATGTTATTCAAATATTCTATATTCTTACTATTTTGTCTGTTTGATCTATAAGTTTTTGAGGGAAGTTTTATTAAATTTCCCTTTGTGATGTTTGTTACTTTCTATTTGTAATTCTGACCATTTTTACCATATATATTTTGAAATTTTATTACCGGATGCACACAAACTTAAGAATATTATCTTTCCCTGATTAATTGGAACATTTCCATCTCAATTGTAGTGCTCTTTATTAGCAGTAATCTTTAAGCCTTATTTTTTTCTGATATTAACATAGCTACATAAGCTTTCTTTTGGTTGTCTGCTATATCTTTTCCTATCCTGATGTTTCCAGCCTTTCTATGTCCTTCTATTTTAGATTAGCCTCATTTAAACAAAGTAATCTGGGTTTTGCTTTGCTTTCAGTGCTGTTTTTCTTTAATTGTCTGAAAGCATTTGTATTTTAACTAGATCATTTAGTCCACTTTATGATCAAATTACTACAATTATATTTGGATTTATTGCTACCTTAGTTTTTTTTATTTGTCCTGTTTTTATATATGTGGATTTCCTTTTTCTCCTTTCTTGTATTTTTTGAACTGCTTGTATTCTTTATTTCATTCCTTTTTTCTGAGATTTTCTTTTTCCTTCTGAAGTTCATCTTTTAGAAGTTATTTTGTTAAGAACTGGATAGCTTGTGAACACTTTGTTTTTGCTTGTCAGCAAGATTCTTTATTTCACTTTTAAAAAATTTTTTTTTAGACAGAGTCTTGATCTTTTGCCCAGGCTGGAGTGCAATGGCACAATCTTTGTTCACCACAATCTCCACACCTCTACCTCCCAGGTTCAAGCTATTCTCCTGTCTCAGCCTCCTGAGTAGCTGGGATTACAGGCACATGACACCATGCCTGGCTGATTTTTGTATTTTTAGTAGAGATGGGGTTTTGCCATGTTGGCCAGGCTGGTCACGAGCTCCTGGCCTCAAGTGATCCACCCACCTCAGCCTCCCAAAGTGCTGGGATTACAGGTGTGAGCCCCCACACCTGGCCATCCATCCCTGAAAGATAGTTTCATTGGATACATAATTCTAGGTCAATCAGTATTTCCTTTCACTCTTCGAAGAAATCATTCTGGCCTCCATTGTTTGTATTAAAAGTTAATCTTCATTTAATTACCTCTCATTTATAGATAATTAGAGGCTTCTTTCCCATTTGCTTTAGAATCTCTTTGTGATGATATTTTGAAGTATTGCCACTGTATGCTTGGTCATAAATTCATTTTTATTCATTCTGTTCATCATGCATTTTTTAACTGAGAATCCATGTCTTTCATTAATTCTAGAGAATGTTCAGTCATTATCTCCTCCAATATTACATTCTCTCTCATTCTCTTCTTCTGGAACTTTTTTTAGGTACAGATTCAACTTTCTTACTCTAGCTTCTATTTTTCTTAACATTTCCATTTCTTTGTTTCTCTGTGCTGCATTCTATGTATCTTCAGGTTCATCCTCCAGTCTACTAATTCTCTTTTTAATAGTATCTAATCTGTAATTTCACCCATCTATTAAGTTTTTTTCAATAATTATATTTTTCCAGAAATTTTATTTGCTTTATTTTTCAAATCTACTCAAGAGTTTTACAGTCTCTGATTTATCATTAATGTTTTTATTTATTCTTTTATTTCTTTAAATATTTTAAATTCTGATTTCATTCTCTGTATATGATAGTTACAATATCTGAAGTCTTTGGGGGTCTTTTTCTGCTGCTTATTGTTCCTCCCAACTCATTCATAATACCTTGTTTCCTTATGTGTTTAGTGATTTTGAGTGGGACATTGCAGTCTTTAAATTTTTTATCTGTGGTTACTCTTTGAGGTCTAAGTCATGGTACATTTATTCAGAAATGATTAGCATCTGCTTTTATCAAATGCTTGGGGCATTAGCATACACAGATCATTTTACAGTATATTCTTAACTTGGCATTTTTCAGACCATACAAATAGCGAGGCTTTGGTCCCCCAAACTTGTATCAGTAATGCTATGCAATATGTTAGGAAAGTATTGGCCTTTTAGGTATTTTAGCTTCTTATACATGTGTGGTAGGGGTAGTGGTTATGAGGGAAAGTCATTTAGTCAGACAAAAATCAGATCTTTAATTTTCATAATAAAATATATTCTGCTGTATTCATGTTCCCTTTCTCAGACATATGGTTTTATTTCAATCAATAATATAGGATACTCACATTTTAGGTAGTAGCTATCAACCTCAATTCTTAGCTATCTGACACCCCACTCCAGTTACAAGCAATATAGTAGAGGAATAGTTTAAAAGATATGTTCAGTCTTCACCCTTGAAATATTTTCTGCCTTTATTCCCATATCATATCTGATCATCGGAAAGTTTTACCCCTGACATATATGTGGCCTGCTATTAAACACCACAAGGATCTAAGATTGCCTTTTAAGAACATGACTTATAATAGTGCTCTCTGCATAATTCTCTTTCATGGAGGATTGACATTAAAAAAGCTATATGTAGAGTTTCTCATAATAACCACAGCAATTAAGACATGATGCTTCTGATATTAAAAAAAAAAATGCAAGGCAAATTCTTCCCTAAGTTCAAATTTAGGGAATAAAAAGGTTGTGTCTCCTGTTACATTTTATTGGATTAAAAAAAGCTGTGCAGACACATTATCCTTTTGTCCTTGCTGCTCATAAGCTTGGAGCCTATACTATGCCCAATTGCAGTAGCTTTCCTCAGTCTATGTTTTCAGACTCATTTCTTTTTTCATCTTCCTTTAAAAAATTGTATCCATAGGTTGGTTGCAGTGGCTCACACCTGTAATCCCAGCACTTTGTGAGACCAAGGCAGGTGTATCACTTGAGATCAGGAGTTCAGGACCAGCCTGGCAACATGGCAAAACCCTGTCCCTACTAAAAATACAAAAATTAACTGGGCATGGTGGCATGCACCTGTAGTCCCAGCTACTCGCGAGGTTGAGGCAGGAGAATTGTTTGAACCTGGGAAGCAGTGGTTGCAGTGAGCCAAGATCTTGCCATTGCACTCTAGCCTGGGTGACAGAGCGAGAGTCTGTCTCACAAAAAAAAAAAAAAAAAAAAAAAAAATTGTATCCATATATTCACTCTGTAATACCTGTATTTTCTATTACAGTCTTCCTCAGGTCTTTGGGGAGTATGTGAGGTTTAAATGATTATATTTAAAAATGTCCATGGGCCTCATTTTCACCATGTGTCAAAGAAAAGGTTTAACTAGATGATGATTTATGGCTTTAACTCATGATAATTCCACTACGTGAAGCCTTTCAACCCAGAGATACAACCAAACTATTAAGGACATCTCCCCCATGATGACCCAGCCATCTTCACACACAGTCCATTGGCAGAAAAAAAGGCAACGACACAAATGAATTGTTTATACCAGGGAAAAAGGAAGAATTTCTCTTCTCATATAAGATGCTTGGTACATACCATCTCAACCCTAGCCCATGTCCATAATAGGCACTGCAAATCAATCAGGGGACTCTTGGCTGCTGAGCACAGATCTGGTCTTAGAATCCAGCATGGCATTCTAGAGAATCATAGTCAATCATTTGGAACTGACATATAACAATGGCCAACATCCATTAGCACTTTCTATGTGCCAAGCATTATTTTACCATTTGTTTATGTAATTCTCCCAACTCATTGCTGTAGTTTATGTTACTATCCCTTATTTTACAGATTACAGATCAAGGCATGCAGAAATTAAGTAAACGTATCCAAAACTACATCGTTCTTAAGTGCTGGGTCATGGAGTTTCGTCAAATAAAATCTACATGCATTCCTTTCCTTGGTAGCTCAGTGCTAACTGAAGTTAATTCAGGTATTGTTGGGATTTCAGTTTGATCTGAAATAGCTACTGCAGAGTCCCTGAGGGGTGGTCTGCTCTCTGCTATCTCAGACATAGTTGTTGCCATGCTAATGAATGGGTCTTATTCTATTATAGCAGTCTCCAAAATAAAGAGTATGTACTCCGGGAGAAGTGCAAGACAATTTGCTTTAGTGAAGGAAGAAAGTTATGTTCTTTTCTACTTCTATTTACTTTGTCTATAAAAATAAGAAGAAAATCAAGCTATACCAATGAATAAAATAAGGAACAATAATAAGACATTATAATTTATATATAAATACATATAGATTGGGGGTTTGTGTTCAGAATTTTTATTTTTATGTATAGGAAGCATGATCCAAAATGCTTAGAAAACATGGGTCTACATTTAAGTTAGAAAAATGGGAGTCAGGCATGGTGGTATGCATCTGTAGTCCCAGATACTCAAGAGGCTGAGGCAGGAGGATTGCTTTAGCCCAGTAGTTTGAGGCTGCAATGAGCCATGATAGCACCACAGCACTCCAGCCTGGGCAGCAGAGTAAGAACTCAACTCTTAAAAAAGAAAAAGAAAGAAATATGGGGTATGACTTCCAAATCAATGCTTTATACATTGAGGCTTTTAGACAAAAATACTTAGCTAACTAACTACTTCTGCTGCCAACCCAGGCTGTTGCAGGAAGAAGAAGATTGGAGTTGCTTTACCATTCCACTATTTATTTCTTCTGTGATGCTGAATATGCCGGTTGGGTCTAAGCCTCAGTTTTCACAACTGTTAAATAGAGAGAATAATAGCACCATGTACTGATAAGGCCATAATCCAACCTCTGTGCACTTCAGTTTTCTTGTCTATAAAATGAACATGTTAATTGTACTAAACTCTTAGGTTTATTTTTAAGAATCATTAAAATAACCCCATTTCAACCACTCTGCAACTCCCATCAAAAAACTAAGTCTTTGTCTTCAACCCTTGAATTTGAACTGGCCTTGTGACTTCCTTTAACTAGCAAAATGTGGCAAAAGTGACAGACACATAGACATACCAGTTCTAAGTTTAGGCCTTAAGAGGCTTTGCCATTTCTGCTCCCATCTTCTCAGAGTACTCTAATGACCACGTGAAAAAGCCCAACCCTGCCAACTTGAGGATAAGAACCACATGAAGAGGGGGTCCCATCTAATAGCCAATACCAAGCCCCAGATAGGTGAATGAGGCCATCTTATCTTACCTAGTCCTTCCTTAGCCACCAGCTGATGTGTCACCACAAGATGAGCCCAGCTAAAACCAACAACAGAACCACTCAGCAGAGCCCAATCCAAATTGCTGAACCACAGAATCACGAGATAATAAATTATTCCTTTAAGCCACTTGGTTTTGGAGTGGTTTGTTACACAGCCATAGCTAACTGATACAGTTCTATTAATTACAGTTCTAATAATCACTATTATTCCATTTGATGCTCTTTCATCTCTGTGAGATAAGCATGGTGGATAATATCTCCCATTATTAAATAAGAAACTAGACTATGCAACTCTTTCCGGTCACAGTGGACTCTCAAATGGGATGTGTGACAATGATTCATGTGGATGTGGAAACATTGCACTGTGTAGTTATCTTCATTTCAGTTTTTTAAAAGGAAACAAGCAGAACTTTACTGATATTAATATACAACAGGAATGTATATAATTTATAAATAACTGTATACACATTAGGGATACATGCTAGAAAAATGTTGATGGTGATGTGACATCAAAAAGTTTATAAACAATTGCTTTAAACAAGCTGGTAGAAGAGAATATATTAAAATATAAGTCTATGTACACTACAAGCTTATGCTGACAAATGGAAGACTTAATCTAACTGTCTTACCTGGACTATTGAACTTCCAAACCCAAAGAATAGAAATACTTGAACAAAGTGACAAAATGAACAGGATATTTGCTACAGAAAAAAAAAGAATTTTCAGAAAGCAATTATCTTCCTTTGAGGAATTAAGCATAATAGTTAAAAATTCAAATTCTATAGTTTTCTAAAGTATAAATAAAATATCTCAGTATGGAAGACATGCTTTTTTTAAAAAAAAAAAAGTAGAATAAATTAATTTAAATTATACCCTGCTGGACATTTCATAATTAGGTTTATATATGATTGCATCTGGAAAACATCATTCTTCCAAATAGGAAAATTATGCAATATGTATTGTATTGTGGGTGAAATCACATGAAATTATTTTGCTTCTACCATCAGCAAGGAGGTCCCAAATTGCTTTAAGAATAATTATGAAACACTCCTCCTATATATATTATATGAAATAAAAAACATCATGGATCCCAAAATTCCATATACAGCAGATCAAAATTAAAATCATGTGTTTTTCGGTTTTATTTTTTGGAGTTCATTGATAATAAGAATTTCCACTAGCTCTCTAAAAAATGTCAATGAAGGAAAGATATTGAAATCCAGTTCTGTGATCAGTTGACTGGGCATTTAGAGAGGACTGTGTTTGTCAGGGATTATGAAAATTAAGTGAATTAATACACATGAAACTCTTAGAACAGTGTCTGGCACATAGAAAATGCCCAATGCAGGTTACAAATTATGAGGATAAGAGCAGAGATAAGGATGTCGTACCTGGGGAAACTTTGGCTTGGCCTATTCCACACACACACACACACACACACCAGTAGCTCCATGTAGGAGCCATTGTCAGCCTGGGTGCCACAGAATTGACCATCATTGAAGTCAGTCCTCCCAGATTTCCTGATTTTACAGATGTGAAACAGGTTCAGAGGAATTAAATGACCTGTGCACAAGCATTCACACCAGAGTCTAAAAGTCTCCTAAGTCTTTGCTGTTTACATATATTAGACTGCCTTCAAAAATCATTCCAGGACAGATGATACAATTTTCTCTCAGACCTAATTTGATTCTCACAAGGAACCTCCCAGACTCCCTGGAGTCTTCTCCCTTCTTCCAGGTTTCAGGCTGAGGGACCTGCCCAGTTTATCACTGATGTGCCATGAGCCCAGAACCCAAACATGATACGCCTCCTGGCTGAGCATCCCCTGCTCACATACACAAAAACACACTCAAATACACTCAAGCAGCCTCACAAAAGACCCCTACTTAAACTGCACCAGAGCAACACATCACCTACAATAAATGTAGCACATATCACCGTTCATGCACACGGTGAAGGGCAGGCAAGACATGCCATCTTTCCTACTAAAAGGTGGGGGTTATTTCTTCACCAAGGGGACATTTGGCAACATCTAGAGACATTTCTTGCTGTCACAAATGGGGAGGGGAAGGTGTGCTGCTGGCTTCAAGTGAGTAGAAGCAAGGGGTGCTACTAAACATTCTACAATGCACAGGACAGCCCCCCACAACAATTATCTGACCAAAAATGACAATGTTGCCAGAGTTAAGAAACCCTGCTTTAATAACTATAAAACCCTTGCTGCCTCTTTTTTCTCTGTCAATTAAATGGGGGTAATAACAGTCTTTGCCTTAGAGGATTACTGTCAGAACTGAACAAGAGGATCTATGCCAGTGGTGCCTAACTCACAATTAACAGTTGACTCATTCATTCAGTAAATATGGAAGGACCATAAGACAATGGATATAAGAGTGTGTGAAAATACTTGTCTTTTCTTCACTACTAGCAACTCCAGTCTAGAGGGGGAGACATTAATCAAATAGTCACGCAAACAATAAAAGTTAGCTATGATTATTGCTATTGCTATTATTTAAAAGAATTCTCTTCTTTTGGTGACTTCTCCATGCTAAGCCTCATTCCTAAGCCTCTTCTGTGATTTTTCTGATATAACCCAACAATGGCTAATACCAAAGGTGAGTAAGCTAAAAGCTTTCCACGGCTACACTGGGATGGAAGAGCAGGAAAACTCTCTGCTCATCTGCCAGCTCTTTCAAATTTGAGAGAAGCTGCCTCCAAGTTCTAATTGCCTGCTCTAAACTACACAGCTTCGGGGGAAGGGGGCACGTGATCAATGGCAGCTCCGCCACCGTGCTGCGTTGCTATAGTAAGGATGCCCTTTATTGATCAGACTTGCCTGGAGTCATGTAACTCCCCAGCTTACTGCTGAGCTCCCCAAGGGGCAGTTGGCAGGCAGTGGTATCTCTCTGGACCAACGCCAATCCCCAGCTCTGCCCTCTCTCCTCCCCTGGACACACGAAGGATGCCTGCAGAAACACCTAATGTTTCTTTGTAGTGTCTTGTCATTCACACACTAATTTGAAGTCACAGATCAAAACTAGTGAGAGACATCAGGGGAAAGAGATTTGAAGACTCCCCCCCTTCCCTCAAGCAATGCTGCAGTCCTGCATCAGCAGCCAGCAAGCCCACTATTTTCCCCAGAGAATCTTGTTCCTATCCTTTAATTTCACCACTTTCAGAATCTCTCCATCTTGCCAACATTTTTATTATAGAAAGTTTGACTGACTCTTAGAGTGAGTGCAATATGTCTGCTACGGATCAGAAAACCAATGTCCTGAGCGGTTGATGGACTTGCTGAAAGTTTACAGTGCTGGTTAGTAACTGCACAACCAGCACTGTGAGATACCCCCTTTCTTTCCTCCTTCCTTTTAGTTCCCTCAGAAAATGGGCAACCAGAAGTCATTTCCATGTGGATTTTTCTTTTGTTTTCTTTTTAATTTCTAAACATAAGACACTAAAATTGTCTTGCTTCCTTAAGAACTTCAAATGTCATTGAATATTCACATTTATCTTTTGGACACCCTCCTCCACCCCCTCACCCACCCACCACTACCTGCATGTGTTGGTGATCTATGAGCTAACTGTGGGGACTTATTGGTGAGGTAGGTTAGGCACTGGTCACATGACTAAGTGAAGAACATAGAGCAAGTCAGCAGCAACACTAGAATTTGGGGTTTTAGTTAATGCAAGATCCTTTAAGCCGAAGAGAGAAAACACACAGAAACATTCCCACAGCTGTATATCCTATACCCATGGCAGACATTGCTAATCAATCACCACACACTCTCCTTTCAAACCCAGAGCTCTATATCCTATACCCATGGCAGACATTGCTAATCAATCACCGCACACTCTCTTTTCAAATCTAAATACAGCCTGTAGCTTCTTCTTAAGACAATGCTCCAAATAACTTTAATCCTTCCACAGGTTCAATGTAATATGTGGTGATTTGGGAAGACCCCTTCAAGAAAGGCACATTTTGAATAAGACTTAAAGATAAAGTGAAGACAGAAGACATGTGATGAGGCAGAGGAGGAACATTCCAGGTAGAGGGAACAGTACATGAAGAAGTGGCAAATATGAAATCATATTGGCATATTCAAGACTCTGGGAGAAGATAATCACAGCTGCACTGTCATGAGCAAAGACAGAAGCAGTAGGAGATAAAGGCAGGCTAGGAGGACATTTAGGGGGTTGTCCCTAATCACCCAATGGTCTTCCAGCTGCTAACACCTTTGTGTGATTAATTTACTGCACCTACCGGTAAAGGGTAATCCAAAGAAGACCAAAAATACAAGAAATTTCCACCCGAAAAATACAGTTTTGAGCAAAAGATCTGGATACCAAAAAGAAGACAGAATCACTTACCATCTTGCTAGCAAGAAAGGAATCACTCTGTCAGCTAGGTGAGGGGCTGAGGATCTACTGTATCTGTCAGGACTCAATCAGAGAGGCAGAACTACTAGAAGCGATGTGTATACAAGCATATGAAAGGATTTCTTATAGGGATTTGATTTTACTTAATTGTGGCACTGGTTAAGTAGTTTCTCAAGGCTGTTGCCTTCCCATCTCATACTGGAGCTTAGGGCCTGCAGGGCAAGTTAGGGAAAGGGAAGATGGATGTAAAGCAAAGGAGAGCAAGAAGCTGAAAGCCACTGCATAAGCTGATGCTCACAAGGATGCACTGGAACCTGTGTCAGTAATCACTGCCTCTGATATTGATGGTCTGCTTTTCCTATAGTGGCCAGAGCCCTTCAACTTGGAGCTAGGCACACACATAGCCCAAAAGTTGGAGATGCTACGCAGACCCGCCTAGCTGCTGCCTCGTGCCAAAGAGGGGAGCCTGCAGACAGCTGACAATGTGTGGCAGCTGCAAAATGGCTACTGCTTCACCTCCAGGCTCCAGGTCTCATGCAAAGAATCTTTCTGCAGCCTACCCTAATGGGAACACATCAGGAAAGGGATTCTGGAATCCTGGGACATGCAGTTCAGCCTAGTCAAGTTGCTATACTACAAAGCCATTCATCAACTGAAGAATGGACTAGTAATGCCAAGTCTTGCCTATCCGCCACCATCCCCTTCTACCCTGTTCCTACCCACACAGCTGTGATCATCTCTGGAATACACTAGGAATGACCAGGAAATTCATTCTATAGGTTTACCAAGCCATCAGCTGTACTTGCACACTCTCTCTCTTTCTCTCTCTCTTTCTCTCCGAATTTTTCTCATGTAAACCAAGAAACACACAGAGCCTCATCAGTTAGATGTCTGAGGGGATTTGTAGAGGCTGAGAAAGTAGAGGCTGAGTGAGGTTGAGGCGACCATTCAGACTGTGTGCAAGTAAAGGAGAGCTGGAGCTGAGAAAAGCAATAATGAGAGAGACTTGGGGACCTTTGAAAACAAAGAGAGGCCCTTCATTTCCTAGATTTCTCTTAGGGCTTCAGTTGTACTTTGCTTCCTGTGTAAACATACGATGGCCAATTGCAATAAAACTCTACTTTCTTCTTTACTTTTGCCAGCTGGTGTATGTTTATGTTTCTGGTGTTTGCAGTCAATCTCTGCCTGAGTCAGACAGCTGAGGTTGAAGGTAAGCTGGACCTCCTTCCCAGTTCTCCCTTGCTACCACATTCAGTGACCCAGACGGCACAAGTTGGAGGTGACTCAGTTCACATTCATGAAGATGTGCTGTGAAGTCACAGTAACTTGGAGTCAATGGTGAATAGAGCAAAAGCTACAGAAGTCACAGAAACGCTTCCCTCCTGCGCTGAGTGCTGGGCACGTCACCTCAGCAGAGGCCTCATAGCAGGGGAATCTCAACTCACTGCTCCTCGTAAAATGCACACTTGAGAGATGGCGCTCTTCCCAGAGCTGTCAATCTTCCAGCATTCACGATCCTGAAAATCAATTTAACAGAACGTTTTAAAGTAACTTTTTCAAACTTCATGCCAAAAAGAAAAAAAGAAAAGAAAGAGGGAAGTGCTAATTGCACTTTAGAGCTTCAGATGTTTTTTTCAGTCCAGGATCTCAAAGTATGTGATGAACTCTCATTTCACACAACCTTGCTTCACCCCTTGATGGAAACAGAATGGTATTGTTGAGTTCATTTTACAATATGGATAAACTAAAGACCTTCTCAAGAAAGATGGGAATGCCATCATTTCCAATTTCCCACTTCAAGAGGAATTAAGGAACAGCGTGGCTCATTTAAATCACAGACCTGATAAACACCACTGACTGAGAGACTGTGTCAGACATATTTCATTTGCAAATACTCTACTCAAGGTGTTGTTTCGTTGGTCACCATATGCCTTCCCCATAAAGTTGAAAACAAATGGACAGCTGATAGCTCACATCTTTACAGTTCTACAAACAAAACTAGAAGGAGAATGCATCCATCCCATCTTCATTTTCTGAAAACTTCAGAGAGGAAATCTGAGTGAGGGATTTGGGTGGGTGCCCACAATGGACCAATTTCTGTGGCCAGAAAGAGGGGAACTGTGATTGGCCACGTCCGGGTCACATGGTCACCCCCACAGCCAATGGAAGCAGAGAATATTCCCAGGAAGAAGAAAGAGAACTAGCATAAACATAACCAGCTGGGAAACTGCTGTGGGCTGAGCAGCCACCCAAAATTGTGTGTTCAAGAAAACTTCTACCTCAGCAACCAAGAAGTAGCCATAATGGGTACAGAAATACAGTTAGAAAAAATGAATAAGATCTAGCATTCTAGTATTTAGTAGCACAATAGGGTCACTATAGTTCACAATAATTTATTGTATAGTTTTAAATAACTAAGAGAGTGGAATTGGAATGTTATGAACACAAAGAAATGATAAATGCTTGAGATGATAAATATCCCAGTTACTTTGATTTGACCATTACACATCCTATGCCTGTATCAAAACATTAAATGTGTCCCATAAAGATATACAATTATTATGTAACCATAATAAATTAAAAGTTTAAAAAATTAAACTGCAAAAAGAGGTATATGTTAACCTGTTATTCTCTTCCTGTCTTAAGCACTCTAATATAAAGATAAGTCATAGCTAAATCTTTGTGCACATTCACACTTGACTCCATAAGATAAATTCTTAGAAGTGAGATACCTAGATTAAATTTTGTTTGTTTGTTTGAAGTTTTGATCTTCTTTGCTAACCCACTTTTCAGAAAGGAAGTACAAATGTATGTTCACACCTATATGTGGATGCTTTATCATTATTATTTTTATTTGTCTCCTAACCAAAGGGTAAACATGTAATAAAACAGCCTACGGAGGCAAATGAAACAGTAAAGGAAAGTAAAGGACCCAAATAAATGACCATTTAGACAATCAGGATCTGAACATCTGAGAAATGTTTGGACTGACGAGCTAGGAATAAATTCAGGTGAAGTGACAGATTATCCTGGTCCTATCTATGATCAAGGGCTGTGACTTTCCCGAATCAGGCAGCAGTGTGATCAAGAAGGGCCTTTCATGTCAGGCAGCTGAGCATTTAGGAGTAGCTGGCCATGCATAGCTCCCTTCCCTACCCTCCACCGATGAGAAAGCAGGGATGCCAGTCTCTCCTGGCAGCACGCAGATGAGAATGCATTTCTCAAAGATCACAGTCCCTGGAAGCCAAGGCAGCATACCTGTCAGAGGCAGACTCTGCCCTATAATTGCCCCTGATACACGGTGGGCTAATTGCCATTGCTGAAAATAATCTCCAAAGACTACAGCAGGCGTCATAAATAACGAGGGGCTCAGCGACAGTGCACTATGACAAGGTCTCAATCGCTCTTATCTTTTACTAGAGTGGAGCTTGTGCATTTGTGTTACTAATGAATCTTTTTCATTTGTGCAAGTGATGTTTCCGTTTGACAATGACATGAACATAAAGTGGAAGTTAATTTACTCCATTGCAAGAGGTTCATTATTTAACCTGACGTTGAGGACAAAACAATGTAGCTTAATAGATGACAAATAGAAATTAGTTGTGATGAATTTTGCCATTTAATTCTAGCAGACTCACTGAATGTTTGCCATAAACATGGCAAGAGAGCCAGGGTTACCTTCTCTGTGGGTGGGACCTGCTTACTTTGCTATTTCCAGAGTATCATCTAAGGATGTAGAAGCTTCCATTGGGAAGTTCCATTGGAAATAATTTCCAGTTACACAGTAAACTTTGGAGACTAATGATGATGCCCTGCAAATTTTATTAGACTTCGTTCCTTTAACACTGGAAAAACAATTGATTTGCAAGGCTAAACACTAGAAGTTGCATTGAATATTGATCGTTATTAGCATTGGTGCCTAAAACTCTATGCTTGTACATTTTCGTTCTTCCACATGGAGGTAGCTGAGCAATAAGAGGAATGGGCTATAATTCTAGAATCAAATTGAACTTGTGTTTGAATGCAGGTCAACTAGTTAGGAACTGAGTGTGCTTGAGTTATTCAACTTCTCCTAGCCTCAGTTTCCTCTCCTATAGAATGGGGATAATAATAGCATTTACCTCATAGTATAGACCACATAGGAACCTGAGGAGAGATACACATAACTTATAATTTTTATGGCATTGATGTCCTTGAGTAATGGTTAGTCAGTGATTCTGTTTTTTTCTTCCTCTACCTAAATAGGCTCCCTGTCAGAAAACCAAGATATATCATTTATACTTTTATATAATCAGCATGCTCCTTCTCCCATAGTTATTTGCACTTGCACAGGCCTTTTCACTGCAGAGAGGAAGACTCTGTCCCCAGTTTAAGTAATTTTAGGTCCAATTGATTGAATAATGAAGAAAGAAGGATGAAATCATTTTAGGCCAAAAGGACAGGCTGTGCAAAGGCTCTGTGTTAGCAGGGAATGTGACAAATACGAGAGAATAGAAGAAATTCAGATTTCTATTTAGAGCATAGACATTCAGAAGGTCATGGTAGCAGAAATAGGAGGGCCAAGACTTTGAAGGCCATGTGAAGAGTTTTGTCTTTATCCAAAAGCAATGAGTGGAAGGCCACTGAAGTGTCCTACCCCAAGTAGTGATATATTTCTATTTCATTTCAAATAGATAACCCTGGAAGTGGTGTGGAAAATAGATGTGGAGGCAGGCAAGAGTGGACATAGCCAGACAAGGCTGGAGTCTACTGCAGTGGCCCAGACTGAGATTGCAGTAGTTTAGAGAAAGCAGTTGTAGAGACAGAGAAATGGAAAAGTTTGATTAATATGGAGGAGGTAAAATTAACTGGCCTTGGCAATAGGTTGGACATAAGGATAAAAAAGAAGGGGGTATCAATGATGACTTGCATGGATCATCAGCACACTAGATGCAAAACAAAATAATAAGGTTCAGAGACAGCAAATTAATTTTCCCTAAATTAACAAACATCGATTAGTGACCGAGCTTATGATATGTATATGGTGTGTATATGTGTGACATGCATGTATAAGAGAGAAAGACAAAGTATTTATGTGTATGCTGTGTGTTCACATGCACATATCCAGGATATACTATTTAGATAAACTAAAGGTTTGAACCCTGTTTTGCCTCTACAAGCTAGGAACCTTGTATCTGCCTCTCGTCTCTACTAACCGCATCCCTGTGACATATTACTTAGGCCCCGTGCTTATGTTTCTAAACTGCAGAGTGCATATGCAACCCTCCATACACTCTCTTTTATCTATCCAGTGTGTGGCCACCTCATTTTTATTGTTATTCTGGCTTCTATTCAATGTATTAGTTTGTGGCCTATGTAAGCATATTTTAACAATTTTGAAGAAATCTTTTCGTCATTGAAGCTTGTCTAAAGAAGGCCTGAAATAATCAGTATTTCATATTTTTACTGCTTTCCACCCCCCTTCTCCCACCACATACACACACCCATATACGTTTTGCTATTTTAAAGAAAGAGATTTAACAGCCATAAGGCACTTTTAAAAATAACATTCACATCTGGGCTGACCACCTGTATGCCAAAATTTAGCTTGATGTTAATTAAAACAGGCATGTTATAAACCTCAGGAAATGGCAGCTGACCCCTGCCTATGAATGTAATGCTATAATAATACGTAGTAAAAATAAGACATTTTGAGGCTGTTGCCCAAACCACTCATGCATTAAAATTCTCACCACTGTATACTCTTGCACGAGGATGGGTAAATCAACTGCAGAAGTGGTCCAACCAAAAACATAATAATAATTCAAGGGGTAAGAGTCATTCATTAATGCAACAGATGACTTTAAATGGCTATCCTAGACAGGCCCCACCAGTTTGCCTTGTGGAGAGGATTCTGTATGGAGCTTGGAAGATTGATCAGCTCCATCCTGACAGGATAATAATAATATCAACAGTAAAGTTATTGAACACTTTACTGTGTGTCTGGCACTGTGTTAAGCGCTTTTAACATACATGATTGCATTTATCCTCCTAACACCCTACAAGTTAGGTGCTACTTTTATCTCCATTTTACAGATGAGGAAACAAGACTTCAAAGATTTAGTTACCCGCCTTAGGAGGTACAGTGGCTGAGCTGGGATTTGGATGCTGGCCATCTGACCCACAGCTCAGGTGGCTGTACACCACTACAGACCTCGCCTTCACTCCCACTTGGATTCTGCCCTATCTGCGAGTGCACCCCATGCTTTTCAGATCCAACCACAAGTGACCTCCTGCATTTCCCACTGCCTTTCTTCTGGCCCATTTCTTTGTCACTTTACTCCTATATGAATCCCTCTTCCTTTCCACTTTCCCATCAGCCTCACTCATTTGAAACCACTCTTCTTAATTGCCTTTGACACCCTGATATTTGACAGTTCAGTCTTTGCTCTGCTTTTCATTGGATCCAGCTATTTGCCACTACCTCTGAATTCTACAATTGTCTTCTTTCTCCTTGAACTTCAGAATTTTATTTCATAAATTAGGGTATTGAAAATTTTCATTTTAGGTCACATATATATGTGTACGTGTGTATGCGTGTGTGTGTGTGCAATTTTCATATTCACTTCGCTTCCAAATGTGTATTTTTTAAAAGATAAAAACATCTTTGAAACTCAAATGTATTGTAGCTCCTGAAAACCATGATAATGGTTGTGTATTATGGGCAAGAGTCATGGAATTCACTGGATATGAAATATGCAACAAGATATAACCAAACTCTATCCTACAGGATCCCAAAGGCTTTATGCATATGGTCTTTATTCAAATACACTGGCTTTGAATCAGAAAGACCAAAGATTTGTTCCCACTTCTATACTTACTAGCTGTGTGACTTTGGACAAATCCTTTAACTTCATTTTGCCTTGGTTAATTATCTTTAGAACTAGGATAACTATAGGACTCTCCCACAGAACTCTGATGAGAATCAAATGAGATTATACACTTAAAGTGCCTAATCTAGTAAGTACTCAACAAAGATATTAACGTATTGGTTGATATCATGTATTGGGTAAGTATTGGTTATTAATACCAATACATTAGTAGTATATAGACATACCTCAGTGATACTGCATGTTTGGGTCTAGACCAGAACAAAAAAGCAATTATCACAATAAAGAGTCACACAAATTTTTTGGTTTCCCAGTACACATAAAAGTTATGTTCCCACTATACTGTAGTCTATTAAGTGTACAATAGCATTATGTGTAACAGAACAATGTACGTAACTTAGTTAAAAACATTTTATTGCTTAAAAATACTAACAATTTTCTGAGCCTTCACCAAGTCATCATCTTTCACATGGTGGAGGGTCTGGCCTCAATGTTGATGACTGCTGACTGATCAGGGTGATGGTTGTTGAAGGCTAAGGTGGCTGTGGCAATTTCTTAAAATAAGACAATTATGAAGTCTGCCATATTGATTTATGAAAGATTTCTCTATAGCATGTGAGGCTATTTGATAGCATTTTACCTACAGTAGAATTCCTTTCTAAATTAGAGTCAATCCTCTCAAATCCTGCTGCAGCTTTATAACTGAGTTTGTGTAATATTCTAAATCTCTTGTTATCAATTCAACAATGTTCACAGCATTTTCACCTGGAGCAGATTCCATCCCCAAAACCACTTTCTTAGCTCATCCAGAATAAATAATTCATCCATTAAAGTTTTGATATGAGATTGCATCAGTTGACTTGTGTCTTTAGGCTCCACTTTCTCCACTGAAGTCTCTAACCCCTCAAAGTCATTGATGATGGTTGGAATCAGCTTTCCAAACTCCTGGCAAGGTGGATATTTTGACCTCCTCCCATGAATCATGAATGTTCTTAACAACATCTAGAATGATAAATCCTTTCCAGCAGATTTTAAATTTACTTTGCCAAGATCCATCAGAGGAATCACCATCTATGGCAGCTATAGCCTATGGAATATATTTCTTAGATAATAAAACTTGAAAGTCAAAATTACCCCTTGATCCATGGGCTGCAGAATGAACGTTGTGTTAGCAGGCATGAAAACAATATGCATCTTCTTGTACATCTCCATCAGAGCTCTTGGGTGACTCATTATAAATGATCAGTAATACCTTGAAAGGAATCTTTTTCTTGAAGCAATAGATCTCAACAATAGGCTTAAAATATTCAGTAAATCAGTCTTTAAACAGATGTGCTGTCATCCATGCTCTATTGTTTCATTTCTGGAGCATAAGCAGAGTAGATTTAGTATAATTCTTAAGGGCCCTAGGAGTTTTGAAATGCTTAATGAATGTTGGCTTCAACTTAATATTATCAGTTGCATTAGCCCCTACCCAAGAGAGTCAGCCGGTCCTTTGAAGCACTGAAACCAGATATTGACTTATCGGGCCGGGCGCAGTGGCTGACAACTGTAATCCCTGCACTTTGGGACGCTGAGGCGGGCAGATCACCTGAGGTGAGGAGTTTGAGACCAGCCTGGCCAACATAATGAAACCCCGTCTCTACTAAAACTACAAAAAATTAGCTGGGTGTGGTGGTGGGTGCCTGTAATCCCAGCTACTCGGGAGGCTGAGGTGGAAGAATAGCTTGAACCTGGGAGGCGGAGGTTGCAGTGACCCGAGATTGTGCCACTGTACTCCAACTTGGGCAACAAGAGTGAAACTCCATCTCAAAAAAAAAAAAAAAGAAAGAA